>NC_061116.1:73331405-73454673 GCF_002878395.1 Capsicum annuum
AAGATAAGTCTGTTATAAAGCCATTAAGACTAATGTAGATCCCATAAGCCTTTGATGTATTGTTTTAATTTATTACAGGTTGTATCATAGTTGTTAACCGTTTTATGCTTTCTTAGGTGAAAATTGTTTGCTTTCCCAGTCAGTCTCTAGACAGTATTTTCAAATATGAATCCCAACATTCATACAAAAAATACTATCAACTTATCTTCTAAAGCAACTCCGATTGCTACTATCGAAAATAATCTTCAAAACTGGAGTATTCCAGAAGAGTCTTTTAACACGATTTACCAAATCGGAAAATTTAGTTTTTTCCAAAAACATAATATTAAGACCTCTGAGTCTACTGTTGCCATAAATAATTCTTTAGAAATTATTCAACTTTTAAATGACCTAGATATAAACCGATTTAAAGGTCCGTTTCATTATCTGCATATTGGCCTTGTCCAGGTGGCCATTAAACCACTCTTTAGACAAGGTTTAGACATTCCCGTCTGTGCTATACTAAGAGATGCTCGTCTTTTAAATTTTGACGATTCACTCTTAGGAGTTATCCAAAGTAACCTAGCCGACGGCCCGGTATACTTTAATTGTTACCCTAATTTCTTCGTAGATATTAATGATCCAAACATCATGGATATTTTAACCCTTAATGTTAAAACAAAAAACATGAATAGTAAGGATAACACTAGAGAAATTGCGATAATATACAGAGTATACTATCGACTGATGGGTACAACTTTAGCACCCCAAGCTAGATTCGCTAGCCCTAGAGGTGTCACCACTCTTATGGAGGCCAACAAAGACAGATCCAATGTCTTTGTCCCCAAACCCTTGGTCTGGGAAGAGGTCATCCATAATAACGAATGGCACTTTGATGCTATCACTCAACCCATTTGTTTATACCCCGAAAAGTCTCAAATACAACGAGTTATTCAGCATCCTGATGGCTCGATTGATTTGAAATTCCTCGACTTCGACACCCCTTGAAACTCTTCGTTTCGACGATCGGCCTCACACAGAGCTTCCACCTCAAAAACCCAAGAGGGAAGTGATGAAAATGATAATAACAATGACAAGGGCAAAGTAAGAGGAGTCGATTTCTCTGATTGGAGGGGTTTGTTTTGGAGTGACCGCCGAGGGATCTACGACCTGTACAAAGGATTATGCCAAATTCTATATCAGAGAGTTGGTTAGATTGCACGGTATTCCATTATCTATTATATTAGTCAAAGGTACCTATTTCACCTCTCACTTATGGAAAGCATTCCAAAAGGGTCTTGGTACCTAAGTTTATTTTAGTACAGCCTTCCACCCTCAGAGATATGGTCAAGTAGAAAGGACCATTCAAACTTTAGAAGATATGCTAAGGGTGTGTGCAATTGATTTCAAGGTTAGTTGGGATGACCACTTTCCTCTGATTGAGTTTACATACAACAAAAACTATTATTCCAATATTCGGATGGTTCTATTCAAAGCTCTCTATGGTAGGAGAATAAGATCTCCAATCGGTTGGTTCGAATTTAGTAAGGCATCATTCATAGAGCCTTATTGGTATCCAACGCTTTAGAGAAAGTCTAGTTGATCATAAAAAGACTCCGGGCTGCTCAGAGCCAACAGAAGTCTTATGCAAATGTGTGTAGAGGGGATCTCAAGTTTGAGATTGGTGATTATTTCTATATAAACATCTCTCCCATGAAGGGAGTGAAACGATTCGGCAATAATTGAAATCTCAGTCCCCGATATGTACATCTCTTCAGAATTCTCAGTTGTTTTGGCAAGTAGCTCATAATATTAAGTTACTTTTAGATTTTGCCTCAGTTCATCCAGTCTGCCAGGTATCTTTGCTCAAGAAGTGCATAGATGACCCAGCAGTTGTAGTCCCTATTCAGATCATAGATGTTGAAAACAACCTCTCTTATGAATAGATTGAAGTCAAAATTCTTGACTACCAGACTCGTAGACTGAGGAACAAAGAAGTCCCTCTAGTCAAAGTTCTTTGGCAGACTCAGTCCGTTAAGGGAGCTACTTAGGAAGTAGAAGCTGACATGTAGACCAAGTATCCTCACCCCTTTTCCAAAAACTTAGATCTAGCTCAAGGTAGCAGTTCTTCTTAAGCTTTTCAATTTCATGTTAAGATTTCAGCGACAAGCTTGGTATCCATTTCAAATTAAGAATTCCATTATAAGCTCGGTATTAAGTAGCATTGCATAGTCAGTCATGCATTCATGTGTCTATTAAGTTATGTATTCATGCATCAGATATGCATGTTTATTTTGATGAGAAACTCATTTTTTTAGTCATTCAGTCAAGCAGTCATAAATTAGTTACTCACGCATCAGATATGCATGTTCAGTATGATATATATTCAGTTTATCATCATGTAAGTCATGGAGTCATGTTTCAGTCATTCATGTTTAGGATATTCTTTAATCTTTCATTTCTCCCATCTCAGTAAGCCCCATTTGAGGTAGAATGTTCCTAAGGTAGAGATATTGTAATACCCCAAACCTTCTTTAAGTTAAATCTAGTCCCCAAAAGAGTTAGTGATGACTCCCTAAATTATTAATATTTAAATCAAATAGAATTTCCCTAATTTCGATATGGGAAATTGAATTAGCATTCCAACAATACCATTTGCATATAAATTTGGTATCAGAGTAAAAGGTTATGGACATTTTATAGAGGACTATTGGAATTGTTCAGAAGCGACGGTCAGTCCGATGGTCCGTTGAGCTAGCGACGGACCATCACCCAAATCGTCTTAGGAGAGTCACTATTTAGTCTTCTGGAAAGGGTACGATGGACCGTCTCCCAAGACGTTAACACTAAATTAGTAAGTCCCTATTCTTGTCCAAGTGCGACAGTCAGGTTAACGAACCATCGAGCTAGCGACGGACCGTCGCACGAGCCATCGCAGATTCCGATCATTAATTTTTATGCTATTTTTAAAAGGATATTTGGGTATTTTCCCACTAAGTCAAACCCCTAATTATTCCATACAACAACTCAAAACTTCATTATTCATTCATAACATCCAATTAGGGTTTCTCTCAAAGATCAATTCCCAAGAACAAGAAACCCTAGGTGCTTAATTCCCAGTCAAGACCTCAAGTTTTCTTCCACCAATCTTCAAGAAATCATCCACCAAGGTATGTTAAGTGTTCATTCATGGATTCCTTTCATCCATGAAGCCCAAGAATCAAATTTTAAAAAATAAATTATGATATTTATGTTGCGGATTTATTATGATCATGTTGATGTTATGTATGATACCCAAGTTGGAATCCTTAAATGCATTTTCACTAATTTATGCTTGCATGTGGATTGAAATCTACTAAATTGTGTTGATTTATGCAACTATGATGAATAAATTTAATGTCCAAGCCTAAGCTTACACTTATACATGCAAGTTGTTTGATAAAATGCCTAAGAGGATAGGAAACATGCCTTATGACTTTATTATGACCAAAATGATGAACCTATGTTTCACCCTTAAGTACAAATGACTCCCACATTATTGTTATGCGTTGTGTTGGATTGATGTATTGCTCATGAGATTAGGCTTATGAAATTATGACATATTTACATGCACTTCTATTCTTGTGTGAGCTTTTGGCATGCAAATACTTTATGAATATCCTTAAAGATTGTACTATGAATTGTTCACTATGGTCAGGTATCAAGAAGTGTCATGTCTTGTCAGTTTTATACAATCGGGTCCTGCGGCTACTTGTACCCAACAATTCAGCTGTGTGCCTAGAATCAGTGTCATGTTTTAAAGATAATCTCAGTCAAGCCATGTTCAATAGAATTCATTCAGTCTCATGACTCAGGAAAACTCAATAATCTCAGTAATCTAAGTAATCTCAGTAATCTCAGTCATTTATCAGATCTCAGTGATACTCTGTCAGTTAATAGGACTCAGTAAACTCAGTTCAGTCAGTCCAGTATAATTAATTAAATGTCTAATCAGATGGGAGTAGGATTTAGCACTGAGTAAGCCCAACGATGGGAACTCACCTACGAGCAGAGGGTGTGATACTTAGAAGCAATCCTTGCGCTCCAGAATAACGTAACAAGTATAGGTTGGGACATCTAACCTTTTAGATGAGGGTTGATGAGGTGGCTTAACCAATTTAATGAGGGTCACACCATTCTTGTTAGAGTACCTATTAGATAATGTATCCCTCATAACTTGTCCTCAGTAGTGGCATGATACAGTCAATTTAGAATAGTACAAAACTCAGCTATTTTCATCAGAACCTAGACTGTCATATACAGTCACTCCGAGTCAATTATCAGCACTCATATTATCAGCATTCAGACTCAGCAGTCAGTGTTATCATGAATTAAATCACAGTTATTTATACATACATGTATTCTCCCATTCATGTTATACAATCAGTTAGTATTGCTCGTGCATATAAATCCCTTTCAATCAGCCTACCTCAATTGCATATAAGTATATTCAATCCTACTGACGCATTTGTGATATGGTGTTTTATACCATAGGTTCAGAAGCACGAGCTCTAAAGCATTCGTAGCATTCCAATCTTAACATTCAGAGTTAGCAGTGAGTCCTCATCCTTCAAGGACATAATCATTACTTAGTTTAATTTAGTGGTTGGAGTTAGTTAGGGGCATGTCCCATTAACTCCTTTTTTAGACAGTTTAGAGGCTTTCACACTAGCATGTTCAGACAGTTATTTCAGTTGTTTTTGTATTAATATACAATATCTCTATATGTTATGCTTTATTAGATCTTTAAACCTTACGGACTTTCAACCTTTAATTCCGTATTTATACAGTATATTGTGTAGTATACAGGTACAGATATCAGTCATGGGTTAGCTTATGGTCCTTCAAGGTCATGAGCATTGTATGGCATTCTGGGTACCAGATTCGGCGCATTACAGTATCTGACAGTCCTGAATATGTAGAACAGAAATGAGTTCTATTCTGAGATTGGAATTGAACCTAAGACTAAGGGAGTTAATCTTCTAACTGATATGCCCCTTTCTTAATAGATTGGGGTCCAACTTGTAACCTAGTTCGAAAGGAGTTAGATTCATGCCACGGGTATAGACAAGCTATAAGTTAACCCTCTTTGGTAGGAAGCTCCTTTCCCAACCCTCATAGTCAGGAAAACTCGCATGAGATGTATCAATCCTAATTTAGAAGGTGTATATATCTCAACCTATGCTAGCTATATAGTTCTGTAATGCCCCCATCTCTGAGTTCGCTTGGTGCTTAATTCTACTCCCAACTAAATATACACTGAATTGATCCGTAGTTCATACTAGGCTTGATTGAACTGTTACTGATTATACTGTCTAATTGAATTGAACTGAGTTTGTAGAGTTTTGTTGACTGATCGAATACTACTAAATTCTATTAACTGACTATATTTACTGAGGTCTGAACTAAATACTAAAATGGACTTGACTGATACTGAGTCTACTGAGTTTTTTCTGAGTTATATAATTGATTGTGAGTATTGCTGATCGTGACATGACTGATACCATCCTGAGACTCACCATGGCTCTTGGTAATTAACAAAATTTTTAGGTATTAAATAACCCTAAGACTCGATAGCATAAATTATAAGACATGACATAATTTTGAGATATGATAAATAACTACTTGATCATGATTTATTCATTGGGACATTCTAGCAAACAGTTGCATGACATGAACTTGAATACATGCTAACATGATATAATTTCATTATTCAATTCTCATGACCAACTCGTCAAACACTTGGAAGGGATTGTATATACACATAGTACTAATCAACATATGAACATCACAATGTCATGGGTTTAACATGAATTAACATGATACTACATACATAATAGCTGTTTTTACCCAAATCTTGCACTTAATCATGGGATAGAAATTCAATAAACATTATAATCATGAATACACTTTAATACAAATCATGGAAAGCATGAAATCAAGATACTTGAAATTTAAAAGAGTTTTTTGGACTCCAAGGGTGGAAAGAACCCTTAGATGAACACTTGACATACCTTGGTTGCTAAATTACTAAAGAACAATGGTGAAAATATTGATCCTTGGCCTTGAAATTAAGTTTCCTAGGGTTCTTATTCTTGAGCAATTTGAGAGAAAGTAAGTTTATTTTGCACAGTGGAGGCTGAATCATATGTTTTAGGGCTGAATAAGTTATGGGAAAAGACACAAATATCTCCCAAGGATGTGGCTTTTAATGACTGAAAATTGGGCTTTCGATGCGCAGGACGATGCACTGCGTCATTAGCTTCGATGTGATAGCTAATATGCCCTGATGATTCCATGTTGAGTCCACATCGATTCACTAACAATTGCCATTGGTATCCAAGCAAAAATATTGATCGATGCGATGGCCGATGCGCTGTGCCTAAGATTGTGTTGATTCAATATTTTGGATTTCTAAACGTGGTTCAAATGAGGTCCAAAAAATACAAAACTTGTTCGGAAACACCTACTGACATTCCTGATCATGAATCAATCTAATGATCGATACTTTAAGGTCGTAAGAGTCATGAAATAGAGTTGCCAACTTACGAAGGCAAAAATAATACTAAGTTTGATTACTTAGCTAAAATTTTTCAAGTTTCGGACCCCTTAGCAATCTTAAAATACTTAGTTGAGCTTAAGATTTTGCAGGTTCTTACAATATCTCCCCCTTGGGAAAATTCATCTTCGAATAAGGCTGATTAAATTAAGAATACTGATAAACTGGATTTATATAGGGGACATGAAAAACTAAATCATGATTTCATGACTGAAATTACTGATGTACTAAATTATCATACTGAACATGCATATCTTATGTATGAGTACCTAGCTGAACATGATTCATATATGCATCTCTAGGATTACTGATAGGCTGATCTTATATACTCGACATGCATATCTGATGCATGATTACATGACTGAACTAATTCGTGAATGCATGACTGAGTATGCAATGTCAATTGATACCAAGATTATAACTGCAATAGAACATACACTAAGACAATCTAATGAAGAATAAGACAAGCTAATAAAGACTGTTACCATAAGTTCAAAATATTGATGAACCTGAGATCTTTTACTAAACATGTATAAAAGGGAACATGAGAACATAACTAAGACTGAAATGGGATGCATTAACTGAATATCATAAACTTAACTGAGCTCTTGAATACATGGCTTATGGCAGAGATTGGAACTTGAGGGTGCACATATGAGTACCCACTACTCTAAACTGAATTTATTACATGAAGAGAAGATGGAAAATTTAGGTTATGAAAGCACACGGGGATTATAGTACATCTTCCCCTTGGGATATTATATCCCCGGAAGAATGTTGACTTAGCTAAGATACTAAGGAAAAATTAAGATATTGCATAGGGCACCTACCAATTGAATTATGACTGGATATAGGGGATTTGAAACTAAGGCATGACACCAAGACTAAGCTAAACTCGAAACTACAGGGTTGCTTGATTTTGGAATAGTTAATTTTATTGGACTTTGAATAGTGTGACTAGATGGAAGGATGGGAAACCTAACTATATGAACATTGTCCACCTACTGCTAAACTGAATTATTGGTTTTGTGGACTAACTTATGCTGAAAACTTATATTCGACTAGAGCATTTCTTTGGCACTCTTTATATAGAGTTGTAGTGGCTTTAGGGAGAAAGGAGTCTTGGCATGGCTAATAAAATAGCTGAATAAGAAAATCACATCCTGGCTAAAATCTTGTAATATGAGTCGAGGCCTATGAAACATCATCTAAGATGAAGTGACTTAGCCTTATGCATTGCAACTACAAATTTTCAAGCTTAGACATATCCCTTGAATACCCTCTCAAGTATACGCTCCACCTTAGTACATCAAATCACCTGAGACTACTGAAAATATTCACATGGATGCTGAGCACGAGTGCATAAGCATACTAACCTATCTGATTATCTTAATGGTTGATGGCAGAATACAAGGTCATGTAATATTGAACTTTTGTTAGTTTGAACGGCTGGACTGGAACTTTAGGGTATTATACATATGAGGTAAGGACTGACTACGTAATAAAAGATAATTGAGTTTGAATTCATAAAAATTGTATTATTTAAGAATGCAAGACCAAATGTATAACATGATTCTGAAATATTCTATAAACTGAGGTACTCAGATACTGATAACTGAATAACTGATAATTGTATGCTATGATAAAAAAAACCTAAAACTTAACTGAGTTTTTTATTTGATTAATGGACTGAGACTGTGACTGAGACTATAACTAAGATAGTAACTAAGATTGTACTTGAACTGAATACTGGGTTCCGATAGCTATGTGATAGAGACTGACATAAATCGAGAATGTAGATAAAGACTCACACTTTGGATTTTCTCAACTGCTCATCTTATGAAAAATTCTGATTTTCCTCCTTCATGCACTAAATATGAATTTCTCCTAGCCATTTTCTTGCACACTAACCTTACATTCAATCCTATCTGCATAACTACAACCTCATTTAAAACAGTTATGTTATCGGTCATCCCTACATTATTTCATAAGGAGAGTTCTCTGAAGGATTAAAACATGAGGACCTAATGTATTCATGAATACTATACCAAATTCGATACTTAACTGAGGTTTGAGGAATAAAATTTCAATGCCATGGATTTATCCAAAGATCTAAACTAAGTATATGCATGATGAAATCAGAATTTAGTTGATCGCTAGGAGTATAGCATAGGTCATGGGAACTGAGCACACTTTATAACATGACATGGGCACCTGATTCATGAGCTGCATGACCTATGTTTGTAGTTTCTGTATTCATGGAACATAATTCGTAACATTGAGTGAACTAGAACTCCTTATACTAGGAACTGTAAGTGTGCATGACTGATAACGCGCACGAGTAAGGGCTATGATCATAGAGCTGACATGTAATACATGAATAGATATCATGATAACTAATAGGTTTCGAGAGTCTAGAATATGATTCTGAGAAGATCGCCGTGATCATTCTCGCTATGGAGTTGACAAGAATGTCATCTATGAAGAGTATGACGAATCTATCCAAGTACTGCTTGAACACACGATTCATCAAGTCCATGAATGCTGTTGGGGAATTAGTAAAACCAAATGACATGACTAAGAATTAAAAGTAACCATATTAAATTCTTAAAGATATTTTCATGATGTCACATTCTCTGACTCTAAGCTGATGATAGCCTGATCTGAGGTCTCTCTTATAAAAGTAACTGACACCCTGAAGTTGGTCAAATAAGTCATTGATTTGAGAAAGTGGATACTTGTTCTTGACCATGACTTTATTTGGATGACTATAATCAGGACACTTTTTAAGAGAATCATCTTTCTTACACAAGAATAAAATTGGGACACCCCATAAGGATACACTAGGTCTGATAAATCCCTTATCTAGGAGATCCTTTAATCATTCTTTCAATTCTCTACATTTTGTTGTAGCCATTATGTATGACAGAATAGATATGGGCTAAGTATCTGGAAAAAGGTCTATTACAAAGTCGATTTCCCTTTCGGGAGAAACTCTAGGAGGATTTTAGGGAAACACAATTGGGAATTCACATGCCACTGACAGTGATTCAAGTGTAGATGCTACTGAACTAGAGTCCTACAGTCAAACGAGATGGTAGATATATCCCTTAGATATCTTTTTTCTTTCCCTTAGGTAAGAAACAAACTGGCCCCTAAGTGCTGACGTACTACCCCTCCACTCAACGATGAGACATTCAAAAACTAAAATTGCACAGTTTCATTTCTACAGTCAACTGAGGCATAGTAGGAATGAAGCCAATCAATGCCAATAATGACATCAAAATTAGTTATCTCTAATTCGACTAAGTCTACTGAAGTGACTTTCTGAGATACCACAACTGGACAGTTCTTGTATACCCATTAGGATATGATAGATTTACCCACTGGTGTAGAGACTGAGAAAGGCTCTGCTAGAAATTTGGGACTGACTTTGAAGTCAACAGCTATATAAGGAATAACAAAGGACAAAGAAGCTCATGGGTCTAGCAAAGCATAAACATGTAAATGATAAACTTGTAGTATACCAGTGACATATTAAGAGAACTCTCCTGATCCTGTTGGAACTGAAGTGGGTATAGTCTATTTGGACGCTGCCCACTAGTGGCACTGGATATGGCACCCTGCTAATTTGAGAGACCGAATTGAGATGGAGGACGATTATACTAACTTTGAGAACTTATTTGAGGTCCCTGTCTGACCCTGTGACCTATTTTGCCACATCCATAATACATATCACTGTCAGCTCTGCAGATACCCTGGTGGTTTCTGCTACACTTGTGACATAGGGGATAGGTTCAGGCACTACTAATACTACCCTGGGATTTACGGCTTGATGCCCTATTTTTGTTGTCATCTATAAATTTTAGAATAGGAGCATTGGCTGAGGACATAGCTGGAACTGAGAATTTAGGGAAAAACTGTTACTGATTCCCACCCTCTGACTTAGGCTGAGTAAAGTTGAAACTACGTATTCTAGTTATCTTGTTCTCTCTCTTTTTCTCTTTATTATTAGCCTTCTCTATCTGTTGAGCATGAACCATAATAATATATATGTCCATCTCTTAAATCAACATTGCAGTCCTACACTCCTTGACCACACTATTAGACATGCCAGACACAAACTTACTCATCTTAGATCTACTATCTGCTACCACATGACGAACATATCTGGATAATTGAGTAAACTTAAGAGAATACTCTTGTACCATCATATTGCCCTACTTTAGATTTAGAAAATCCAAAACTTTTGTTTCCCTTAACTCTAGAAGGAAGAACCTATCCAAAAACACAAAAGAATCTCCTCCTATTATGTGGGCCCTGCATTGGCGGCCCTTTCTTCTTTAAACTATTTAAACTATAAGTGTGCCATATACTCTAACTTATATGTGTCCAACTCATCACTCTCAGCACCCGTCACCCCTGTAATATCTATAACTTTCTACACCTAATCAAAAAACTCCTAAGGGTCTTTATCTTACTTATACCCAGTAAAAGATAGAGGGTTCATTTAGGTGATATCCTGAATCCTTGCATAATAGTATTGGCCACTAGGTTAGATAGAATAGTAGCTAGGTGTTCATTCTATATGACCACAGAATGTGCTAGGGTGGTGAAAATTTCTCTAAATTCAGCATGGGAGACGTGTTCGTCCAGAGGATCTGGCTGGACGGTCTGGGGTTCTGGATGGTCTCCCATTCCTTTTCCATTAGTCCTCTTTTGAGTCATATCTTGTAAATTGAAGAGAAAATTGGATTAGACAGAGAGGTTAACTAGAGATCATGCTCACTCGTATGACATTAATACTGAAACAAGGAAAAATTTTCCTAAAACACCTCACAGCCTCTTGTCTATAAGTATGGCGCACTACATATCCATGCAAAAGATTCTTCTAGATGCATCTTTCAGGCTTCCTAGGACTCTGTTGAACCTTAGGCTCTGATTTTAAGTTTGTAATGCCCCGAGTCTCTACCCCAATGCTACACAGTGCTCATAATCCTGAATTACCACAAGCTAACCGATGACTGGTACCTGCTATAATAACTGAATAGAAATACTACAAATATGCAAAAATTAGGCAAACATTCCATAAGGTTCAATACTGAAATAAAAATGAATACAGTATAACAATACAAAAACTGAAACATCTGTCTGAAAATACTCTAGTCTAAAAAAGCCTATAAACTATCTGAAATAGGGAGTTGATGGGACAAGTCACCAACTAACTCTGAACTACTAAAATAATCATCATGTCCTCAAAACTAAGAGGACTCACCACTAACTCTATCAGCAGAATATCTATACTACTAAGTATGATAGGGAGGCCGGGCATCCTAACCTATGATATAAATAATCATAGCACAAAGAGAAGGTATGCGTTAGTACTTTCAATATACTTGTATGCAAAGTGAGTTGGAATGAAATACATGGGTTCATATGCATGAACAATATGACTGAATGACATGATTATAACTGAATGGAAGTACATGCATGAATGCATATACTATAATTAAAGGTCGTGATAACACTAGATACTGAGTTCTGAATTACTAATTTACTGATATCTTAGTTTACTAATACTGTTTAGCTTATAACTGAGTGACTGTATCTGACAGTCTTAAGCTTGTGGAACTATACTGAGTTCCATACTAAATCGACTAACTGTATATGACATTCTTAAATATGTAGAACTAAACTGAGTTCTATTTTGAGACTAGAACTGAAATAAGACTGTAGGAGGTAATTATCTGACCAACATGCCCTTTCTGAATAGATTGTGGTCCAAACTATAACCCTAGTTGGAAGGGTCTCAGTACTGTGCCATAGGTAAAGACAAGCTGTGAGTTAACTGTCTATGACAGAAAGCTCTTTTGTTAACCCTCGCTAGCTGGAAAACTCATATAAGTTATCAACCCTAATCTGGTAGGAGGATATCTCAACTTACTCTCACTATGTAGTTTACTAATATAGGGATTGCTAGTAATGGTCAAACTCTCTGCTAGCAGGAATACCCCCATCCCTGGGATTGCGCAGTGCTGAATAATACTGCCAACTGAATAAACACTAAACTAATCCCTACTTCATACAAGGCTTGACTGAACTGTTAATGATTATTCTATCTAACTAAACTGAACTAAGTTCACTGAGTTCCATTGACTGATAGAATACTACTGAATTCTATTATCTAACTGAATTTACTAAGGCCTAAACTGAATACTGAACTGGACTGGACTAATACTGAGTCTACTATGTATTTCTTGAGTTCTATAACTGACTAAGAGTACTACTGATCATGACATAATGGATACTATCCCAATACTGACCATGGCTCTGGGTATTTAACTAAATTATCGTATATTAAATACCGCAGGACTCGATAGCATAAATTATAAGACATGGCACAATGTTGAAACATGATAAATAACTACTTGATCATCATTCATTCATTGGGACATTCTAGCAAACACTTGAATGACATGAACTTGAATACATGCTAATATTATATAATTTTATTATTTACTTTTCATGAACAACTCATCAATCACTTGGAAGGGATTATATATGAACATAGTACTAATCAACACATGAGCATTACAATGTCAAGGCTTTAACATGAATTCACATGATACTACTTACATAATAGTTGTTTTTATATAAATCTTACCCTTAATCATGAAATAAAAATTCAATCAACATTATAATCATAAATACACTTGAATCCAAATCATGGAAAGCATGAAATCAAGCTACTTAAAGTTTAAAAGAGTGTCTTGGACTCCAAGGGTGGAAGGAACCCTTGGATGAATACTTGACATACCTTGGTTGCTAAATTTCTGATGAACAATGGTGGAAACCTTGAGCCTTAGACTTGAAATTAAATCACCTAGGGTTCTTGTTCTGGATTAATTTGAGAGAAAGTAAGTATATTTTGCTCAATGAAGGCTGAATCTCGAGTTTTAGGACTAAATAGGGGTGGGCAAAAGATCGAAATACCCCTAAGGACGAGGCTTATAATGACTGAAAACCAGACTGTCAATGCACAGGATGACATATTGTGCCATTAGAATCAATGTAATAGCTAACATATTACATCGAATCTGCATCAATTCACTAGAAATTGCCACTAGGAGGCAAGGAAAAATATTGATCGACTCGACGTCCAATGGGTTGTATTGAGATTACGTCGATTCACTATTTTAGATTCCCAAACATGGTTCAAATGATGTTCAAAAAATACTAAACTTATTGGGGAGTACCTACTGATATTCATGATCATGAATCAATCTAAATATCAATACTTTAAGGTCAAAAGAGTCATGAAATAGAGTTGCCAACTTATGAAGGCCAAAATAAAACTAAGTCTAAATACTTATTTAGAATTTTGTAAGTCTGTGACCCCTTAGCAAACTTAATAAACTCAGTTGAGCTTAGGATTTTGTGGGGTCTTACATGTATTTGATTTTCATGTTCATCCATTCATGTCCAGTACTATTACATATATCCATATCGGTTATTCCTTATCCTACATACCGGTACATTCAAAGTACTGATCGCATACTTTTTTCTGAGCTATATTGATTTAAGAATATAGGTTCAGATACTCAATTCGAAATTGCACGTAGTCCTTTCCTATATTACTCAGTTGCAGCATTAGTAAGGCCTCATTAGTCGAGGACTAGTCATATTATTTATCATTCTTTCTACTAGTTCAATTTATCTTATTTCAGTAGTTAGAGTTTGTTGGGAACCTGTGCCAACAACTCATTATTTTTAGAGGATTTCAGAAAGTTAGATAATTAGTTATCCATTTTAGTGATATCTTTTAGTCTATTTTATTTTGACTTGTCTATTTTGGCATTAACTAAATGACATTTCGCAAGTATTTTTTCCTTCAACATTTACAGCTTGTGCCAGATCATGGGTTAGTTTGGGGTGACTTGAGTCCTTAAGCACACATTATGACTAGGGGTAGCCTCGGCTCGTCACAACGTAAGTTAAAATTTATATATCAAAATGTATTTATGAAATATTTATAAGTGTAGGAAAAATAAAAAATAAAATAACTGAGTTCAATATGGATTCGGAAAATAAAAACTCATTTTAGATTTGTCGCCATCTCCTCCTTTCTTTGGTTGTAATTGAAAGCGGCCATATAGTAGAAGCCGCCTCCCTCAACATCTTAAATTTTAATTTGGTTTGTTGTATATGATTGTATAGAGATATTAATATAATATTTTATTTAATATATTAAGGTGTTTTCTTGATTTCCTTATATGTTTCTCGTTTTAGTTTTGTTTTGCTCTAAATTTTTTCATCATCACATCAAGTTAATTTGAAATATAAAAATACAACATTAAGCATAATTCATAAATATAGGTTTTGAAAAGAACAAATAAAAATACTAAATGTGTGGCAATCAATGATTACACATGTAATTTTTGTCTTGCATTAGTCAACTCTAAGAGAATACATGTTATGTAGATGTGGGTCCTAAAAAAAGAGTTACTGCTAGTTTTGAGAAATCAGATAACAGCTTACCTGAGATTGGGGTATATTCCCAAATCCAAGTATACTCGATTTTAAAGAATTGTGGGAAGAGATGCCAACTCGAGCTCCTATACCTATGACTTGGTGGAATATTTTTTATACGAAACATAACAAGATCATGTTGTGTCGTACATTCTTTAGTTTTCTCCTCTATACTAAAAAGGTTGGCATATGATCCATTATTAGATGTAAACTTTGGCCTCTACGGGTACTCCTTAAGGGATAAGATAGCTTGCATCTTCTCAGACTCATAAGACTCCTCTAATTTGTTTTATTCCAATGCAGAAACTTTAACACTTGATTATATGTTGAAGGTACAACTCTCATGGTATGAATCCATGTCCTAAAAAAATAACATGGTATTTCATTTCCCTATTAAGAATATCAAAGTGGTTGATCTTTTTCATTCTTATAACATTGCTCATGATGAATGTATGAGTCCACCAACTACAACAAGACTAGGTCCCTAACCAACAAATGCAGTAAAACATAAATAGAAAGAAAGGTAATATAATAATATGAAGAACACACAATGTTTATGTTAAAACCTCCTTGGTTAATGAATTAAAAAGCCATGACCTACCTCACAGGATTTTCTAAAACTGGACTAATCTTCAAGCAAAAATGTGATTACAAAATCCTTTAACCACCAACTATCGTAATAAGACAATTACAAGACATGTATGGTAACTCAGCCAAACGTTTAATTCAGAATCTCTTGACACTTATCCTTGGTAACTCTACCCAGGACTCAAAACTACACACGATGGTAAAACTTCCTTGACCAACTTTCAAGTTACTTAAACAATTTTCTCTAACTACTTCGACTCGGGATAAGTCTTGGGAAAGCTACATATCTACTATCATTTATAACATGGAGTAGATTTACAATAAAAAAGCAAAACAAAATGACTCAAGACACATAAAGACCAAAATGGGCACTTGATCAAGTCCCATAATGATCTTTGAGTTGTATTCAAAGAAATAGATTTTTCTAAGAGAGAAAATCTTGATATTACAAAACTAGGTTATGATGTATGTTTATGATCCATTTTATATGAGACAACCAAACTTAGAGCACATCCAATTGGTCGAGGTTTAGTACCTTTATTGTTTCACTACCAATTTTCTGTAGGAAAATGCAGCTTCCAACAGTAGTGAGCAAGTCGCCTTCAAAGAGGAACTTTATTTAGGAGCATGCCCCATAGATACTAACTAAACCGTCAATCAGGTCCTTTGTGAAATAGTTTGTGGATCATCAAAACTCCACCGGTGTACCAATAATAGTTTGTGGGTCATTACTCTATGTATTATTCAGCGAAAATCATCAAGGTAATTGTTTAAATAGATATAATCCATATATCGCAGAAACTATCAAAATCAAAAAACTCTAAGGGTGTAATATTTTCCTCCTTTTTGATGATGACAAATTATTCTACCTGTCTCCAGGACAAGGTTTACTAAATGTCTTACAAATTTTCTACAGACTGATTCCCCTATCATAAAGGACCTGGTCCTTGTAAGCCTATATTCAAAATAACTAAGAATATCTTCCCTTTTAGCATTATTTAAAAAAGAAAAGTAGTAAGCTAAAGTAAGCAATATACAATGCTAGTTGACTCATGGCCATTGAGGTACACTAACATGAATATAAAAGAGAGAATTAAGGAAAGTAGTAGACATAAAGTTCATTAAATATAATGTAGTACCAGATATATTGCAGATACTAAAATTCTAGAACAAGCAAAAAATGCCACATAAAAAAGGAACATTTAGAGAAGGATAAAAGATAAAAGAACTAAAATGGGGCGTAGGAGGAACTTAGTTTAGGTAGAAGATATTTGGGATAAGGGAACTAATAAGCATATCCATATGAGCATGCTCTGTATCGTGTTCATTAAAAAGGTTTTTAGTAAGGTCCATGACCTTAGCTTGGAGATTAAGAACTTTGTCAGTTAGTGCAACAACTTGGGCCTTTAACTCATCATTCTCTGCCATCAAATCATCTGATGTACCAGGTTTTTAAATAGCTAGTTTTTGCATCTTTGCCTTTATTTATTTGATCTCAGCATAACGAGTAGCCATTTTCACCCATATTTCTTTTAATTCTCAAATCAGGCATTCCTGAATTTCCAATAACTTATATGCCTGGGACTTGCTTTCTACCTTCACATCCATACATTTGATTTCAATTAAGGTGTTCATTGGGAATATTTGCTTTGTTGTTCCTACAACTCGCACACACTCAATCTTGAAATATCTAAACACTTTGGTGAGTAGATAACCATAGTCCCATGCTTTCCATCTTTAACATGTAATACCTTATACATATGTTTAATTATAAAGGTAGGTAGATTGATCATATCAAATTTGCTAAGAGATTTCATAACAAAGATGTCTATTGCAGAAGAAACTATTCATTTCTCAAAAACGGGCAGCAAGACTTTATGTATGAATTCAAAGAGCAATTAGAACTTTTTTTTCTAAAAAAATTCCTAACTCTAGCTTTAGAGTTTCCACTAACCATAGAAGAAGAATGAACAAAAGAGAAAAAGAGGCTTTGATCTTGAATACCTAATCCCATTTATTGAGATGTCCAGAATTTCCCCAAGTAATTACTCATCCGGCAAAATCTCTACTCCATGCACCATGCTAGTGATACTTAAAGTATACTTAACAAACTCTATTATAAAGAAGAAGTCCATGACTTCATCTTCATAGACTGTCAACACATGAGTTTCGAACAGATATAAATAGCCCTGATGTTGTACAAATTGAACTAGCTCTAATATTTCTAGTTCCTCACAAACTGTTATGACCCGATGTATGAGTCATTATGTCACCTAGGCTTTATCGCCTGTAGGTAAGTTGAACGATAGCCCGGAGCTAGATGCATTGGATTAACACAGTGAAAAAATATCCTAAAAGCTAAAATAAATTGTCCAAAGATTTAGGTAAGGATTAAACAATCATAAAGGTCTAATAGATGAATAGAAATAAATAATTTTAAAAGACTTAGTAATGTCGATACTACAGTAAATAAAAAAGATCTATGAGTACTGAATAGAAATATAAAATCCGTCTTAAAAATACAGGACTAGACATAAATAAATAGAAGAAAAAAAGGGGTAACTCCAACTCGAAGAGATCAACCAATAACCAAATCATCTTTACATAATCAATCAATTAGTGGTGGTAACTAGTACTCAGATCTACACTAAAAAGGTACAAAATTATAGTGTGAGTACCTAAACCACGGGTACTCGGTATGCTTCCCGGTCGATTTAGCTAAATTATTGTATAAATATGATAAGATACAAGATAATATAAATTAAATCAAGACAAAAAGGCAAACTTGGAAACAAACTTTGACATCATTGAAATACATAAATAAATAGAACCAGGATAATAACATAGCAATCGCACATTTATAACTACTAAATAGGCCCCCATAAGCCAATAAGTACTGAAATTAAATAACCCCATGTAATCCCCCATAAGCTTAGAGAGTACAATCAACAAAAGTGAACTACCACATAACCATAATTTACCCATTACCACATCACAACCAAGGATCCATCTATCGCATACCACATCATATGCAACCCTCAATGTTGAAATCTAATTATATTCATAAGCATCATTACTATGAATATTTGAAATTCACATAAATAACCTTATCTATAGGCAACCCATCGTTGTTATAGGTCGTTAATTATGCCTATATACCACATCATATCTATAAGCCATATTTTATTTATATAAGTCATGTCTTACTCATGAGCCATATGATATATCAACATAGGACGTATCGACCAAACATTCCATAAACCCTTAATCATACTGCTATTTATAGCATTAAGGATATCAATAGACCAAGAATAAATCAAACTTATAAATTATACCATAAGTCACACATAAGGGCAACATCATTAGTAATACATGGAATTGCATACATCATTACATACCAAACAAACATACTCAATTATTATATACAACCCTATAAATTGTTAATCTTGTCGTACATAAGAGTATATGACACCTAAATGAGTCTGCAAGTTTATCACAAGTCTTGACCACTACTAATCTAATATATTCTCTTAGGCAATTTCTACCCTGGGCTATATTAAGACATCTAAGTTTATCTATAGATTTCAAGTAAGACATAATTAGTCCTATGGTATAGACTTTTTTAAACATGAGTAACTAAGGTAATCCTACCTAGAATAATAGTAACTAGCATGATTCCTATAACTTAAGTAATTAAGAACAATTCTACACTAACTTGAGTCACTAAGAAATCTTACCTACCTTGAGTAATCAAGGAATTTCCAATCTAAGTGTACACCATGAAACCTAATTAACCTAATTCATTAGTAGCTACGCTAACTACTCCATATCTAAGGTTCCATGGTAGCCTAAGTGTCCAATTAGTGAAAATATCCTCATTCACACTACCAAAACCTAATTACCATCCCACATCTAGAATAATATCATAATTATACTATGAGATATCTCAATCCATGAAGTAGGTAAACCCAGCCTACCTAGGAACTGAAGAAAGCTCCAAAAATCTTCTAAGCTACTAATTTCCCTTTCTGAGAATCTTCACCATGGTGTCATCCTATAAAAATCACAATTTACTCATCAAAATGAGAATAATAATTCCCATATTGCACTATTGTTCTTTGCTTCCAATAGTACCAAAAATCCCATGTGGGGCCCATTAACGGAATCATATTTTTGAAACCAACTCAACATCCTTTTATCCTCTAGGAATTTTTACCTAAAAATTAGTGAATTCTAATCTATATTAGTGCTAATATCAAGTCACCAAGCATTTGAAATTTTTAGATTAAATTGGAAAAGAAAACCATAAAAATAATGAAATCTTACCAGGATTTTGAAGGAGAATTGCATAATTAGTCTTTATCCAAGCCCCAAATTCACCCACATACCCTACCCCCAATCTTACCTTCTTAGGGAGTTTAAATATCTTGACAGATGGATGAGAAATAGCAAAAAAGGGCTAAAAGAGGGTATTTATACACTTTCAAGGTACACGAGTATCGCATACGTGATCTGCGAATCACATACATAATACCTGTCTTAATATACAGAAGTCGCTTATGCAAAAATCATATCGTGTAGCCGATACCCATTGCCTGCCTCTGACGTTACTTATATGGCCAATAGTATGCAATATTTGTTTGTTGAAACGTGAATCAGTTAGGCAACTACAAATGTCATTTACACTATACTTGCAGGTGTTTCCCAGGCTCTGTATGCAACCACTGGCTCACAAATGCAGGTGTACGACCACCAGATAAAACTTGGAAATTTCTAATTCTTCGCCAACCCCTCGGGATTCATCTAAAATCTCATGGATGCGAATGTAATATACTACCCTATAAATTATTGCATTCTAGAAATGATGGGGTAGTTAAAATGTTTATCTGAGGTGGTTTTGATTAAAAATAGGTCCTATATATATTTCTAATTATTTTAATTTCTAACCAATAGCTCTATATAAGATGTTAACCAAAAATAAATATTTCAAAACTAGTTGAATAGTTAGAATTGGCATACGAGGTTGTTTGATTAAAGTTTTTGGTTAGTAGCTAATTTGAACTAGCAACGACTTCAAAATAAGAAAATTAGCTCTAAAAGACAAATGAACTAACCGATAACTGAATTATTAGTTAAAACAAGTCATAAATTATATGGGAAAGCTATTGGAATAATATAAATGACAAAAATAAGTGAAAATACAGAAAATGACCTGAAGGGTTATTATAATATCCACTACTAAAAGAACTTTCATCTACAAAAGTAAAGGATTAGGATGTACCTAAAGCGTTGAACAGATAAAGATACTGGGTCCACATCTTATTCTTTATCTCTTTTATAGCCTTCGCTATAGGGTAGTGCCTCTACTAAACCTTAACTACAAGAGACTCTCTAGTACACAACCACCTGATATCCCTAGCCAATATGAGCACAGACTCCTCCATGAAATTCAACCGCTTATCAAACTGGATAGAATCCCATCTAAGAATATGATATGGATCAGGAATGTATCACTATAACATGGAAATATTAAAACCAGATGGATAGAAGCAAAAGCCAGCAGTGAGGATAACTTATAAGCCACCTCACTAATAATATAAAAACTCTCAAAGGTTCCAATATATATGGTATTGAGTGTTTTTTCCTCTCAAAGCATATCACACCCTTCATGGGCAATACACAAAGGAATACGCAATCATAAACTCAAAATCTAAAGTCACTAAGCCTAGGGTCTGCCTAAGCCTTCTTCCTACTCTAAGTTGCCCTCAACCTATCCTGCATCACCTTGACTCTATCAAATAGCTCCTAAAGAAAGTTAGCACCAAAGGGTCTATCTCTGAAGCCTTAAACCATCCAACAGAGGAAAGACATCTCTTACTAGAAAACCCTCGTAAGGCACCATATCAATACTCAAATGGTAACTGTTATTATATGTGAATAATGCAAAGGCTAAGTGCTGCTCCCACTAAACTCTATATCCGTAACACAGGCTTGGTGCATGTTCTAGAGAATCTAAATAGTCTATTTTGATTGGACATTGATCTAGAGATAGAATGTTGTACTAAGATCTTATTGAGTATCCAACTCCTCTTGGAAAGTTCTCCAAAAGCTAAAAGTGAATAATAAATCGTAATAGCACTCACCTATACCTCTTAAATTGAAAGAGGACGATCATTATCAATATCTCAACTTATGTTGAGGTCAAATCAATGAGGAGCGAGTCTAGTCTTCAAAACCTATGGGGGTTAATGGAATCTAAAGATATACTCATAGCGAAGGAAAAATTAAATGCATGATTTAAAATTGGGGGTTGTTTGGAACGTGTTTCTAACAAACTCTATTCAAGTTAGAAAACTAACAGTGGAAATTATGATTGAAAATCCTATATAAGAAAGACCTTGGGATTAAGTCTACCTAAGGTCAAGTTATACATAGGTGCATGATGATTAGATGCAAATACTAGTTATTAAATATTTGGAAGGCTAGGTTGAGAGTCCTTTAGGTTAGTTTGATAATAAAACCTCAAAAATATTACGCATTGACCCTTTTGAGTACCTAATGGGTGTGTCAATTAAAACACCCAAATACCTCAATTGGGCATCGCTATTTCTAGAAAGATGCCCAAGACATAGCCAACTCTCTACTTGCTCTTATTTCTAAGATAGCAAAAAGATAGCAAACTACATCCATTATATTTCACTATTTCTTTGACTTACCCATATCCCTCTTCAAGGATGATATAGGTTGAAAAATTTCACCCATATCCGTCTTTCAAGAAAGACATGAGCTTTCAAGAGCTTGGGGTTTTCATCCAAAAGTCCATTTTTAGGAATTTAATAATTTCATCCATAAATCTTAACTATTTAAACCATGTAATAGGAAAATTCATCATTAACAAACAAGAATCCATACAAATAGATCATAACCCATCCATAATTAGACCCTAGTTCAACATAATCCCAGGGCAAGAGAATCTAGCAACTCATAAAGCAAAAGACAAGAGGTTTACCAAATGGTTCATTCAAAGCATCCATGGAAATGGAAATAAGAAGAATCTTCATTTTACACTTCAATTTTACAAAATTTAAATTGGAATTTAAATACAAAAGTTTCCTTAATTTATAGGGTTCAAAAAGTCTCCAAATTTCAATCTCCAAAAGTCAATAATTATTCAGGGGAAAAGTATTTGTTCCATAAAAGGGAGTTAGAATCAGCTATGCAAATCTACAAATTTTCCCCTAGGCATTAAACTTGCTAATCCTCTATCATGGCTACCACGTCTGCCCTCGGATAATTGTGATCGTGTGTATTTGACTAAACCTAGTTGGACGCGATTGTGGTAATCCATCGATGATCGTGATTTCTGAGACCATTTTTCTATGTAGGGTTTTTCATATCTTTCATATCTTTTTTTCTTTCTGATCCTTTTAAGTTAAATTCCACATCTTCTCTTCTCTTCGACTGTATACTTGTAATGTATGAAGATTAGTGCATTAATGAAATATGTTTGTCTAATTTATACCTTCAAATTGTAGTAGTGTGCCAAAATTTTGGAGGTAAATGAGTGGTAAATTCACCACTACCAACACCCCCTACTTAAACCTTTGCTTGTCCTCAAGCAACACTACCTCTTATTCAATGAGACAATAAAAATTTATGCCCATTTATACAACCCAATGATAACAATGATTTCAAACTTGATTGCTACTCACAACACCCCTTATCATGAAATACAATCCTAAAGATGCAAAGGACCTTAAAGAGAAATAATGCAACAATTACTAACACTCTAAAAGTGACTCTTTAATGAACTCAACTCCACTATAATACTTTTTTCCTCATTAGTTGGAAGATAACAGTATCACCCACCTCAAGTTATTCATATGCCTCCTTACAAGAAGGATATCCCACATACACTGAATTATCTAATATGCAACAAGGAGATTAAGTAAGACACTCTCTCTTACATAAAGACTCTCAATGCTAAAAAGTACCATGCCATAGGCTTGCCCTTATTTTCAATTTTCATTATAATAAATACACTTGGTTAGAATCTCTAAGGGCTTTTTCATCTTATAACGTAGGTTTGGGGAAGGGTAAGATATCATTTAGGAACAAAGTGGTTAGGGCCTCCTTGAATATCTAAATCATATTATTTAATCCTTCAGACTTTTTGACCAAGGGCTACTTCTTTTATTTTCACACTTCACGCATGCCTATTTTAGATATCTTGGCTTACCCAATTTCTTGGAGTCATTCCTCATGTGCTCATTTCTTTTGCAATCTATGACGGGTTCTTATTTTCATCTTTGCTTTTTTTAAAACTTTTTTTTCATTACATAGCTCAAAGGCATCCACTTACACTTCCATGGCCCCAAGGTTATCTTTTCTAAACTTACCACCCCTCAATTAGGCACTTAGACTCAATTTTCATCTTTTATGTTCAAGTAAGGTAATGTTAAAGAGAGGGACAAACTTTCAATAGATCAAGGCTTGTAATGTGGTTGCCCAAGAAAGGCTTGAAGGCTCGAATTGGGTTACTAAGGGTACTGTCCTAAGCATGGGTAGGCTATTTAGGCAAAAGTGGATTCCTATTGTCACAAAGATAGCCTAGGATTATTTCACCAAACGAACATCATCAAAAGTAGTGTTGAGAGACTATCGGGGCAAGTTCTAGCTGGTACAAGGATGCATGAGATTTTGAAAAATATGCTACCCGCACATGGTATGCAAACTCCTAAAAAGAGCTCTATTTTCCTTCCCATTAGAGACAAAATAGAGTATCTACCAATATCTACAAGACTAAATTTTAGAGTCTCAAATAGAGGTAAAGTATTGTTACAACGCCATTCACTCTGTGCCCTTGATTGTCAAAAAATATTTTAGATAGAGGGAGGTGTTTGCTTTGTATTTACACCATGCATAATTTGTTATTTATGGAAACAAAGTAAGTCAACATCTCATGTTTTAGCTTTTATATGGGAAAACCATATGGCTACTTAGACTTCATCATAGGTGTAAGTGTGATCCCAAATCCATAATGCTACATGTACTTAAATTTTACTTGTATTTATATCTCTAATGCTATAGGTACTCAGACATCCCCTATATCCATGGCTCCAAATCCAATCATGACAATTTTCCCTTAATAATGACATCTGTCTATATATCATAGGTAAAGGTTTGTCTGAAAACAATCGCAAGAGGTACATCAATCTTTATGATTACGGTGAGACTTTTTATAGTATTGTGTCCACACATCAATGTAATTCCCACCCCCAACTTAAAAACTAAAAGTGTCCTCACTGAATTAGACAAAATAAGTACAAGGGTTATAAGGGACTCCTATAGGCAGCAAAACTTCTTTTCTAGGGATGCCACGATCGCAATGGATGTACTGCAATCACGGTAACAGAGATAGGTTTCTTTTTTTTTTGCTCAGTTTCCCTACACAGCTTTTATTTCCAGCTCTATTTTTTCCATATTTTTCTAAACTTATAGCTTGAGTCAAAATACCTAAAAAATATAAAAAATGTAATAACTATGTAAAGGGTGGGGTACCTTCGATCAAGAGCCTAATTTAACATTGCCGCACAACTCTTTTTTATCACTATGTAAGGTCTTATAAATTCACTAACTCTGCCTTGCCCACCACGGGACATCACACATTGTAGTGTTTCATTCTTTGGCCATTTACTAAAAACCTTTTTTTTCATGATCTTCCAATTCAATGACACCACTAGGATAAATATTTGAAATCACAAAAGGGCCCAACCATTTAGAATGAAACTTCCATGCAAAAATTTTCAAATTAGAATTGGAAAGAAGCACACACTTGCCGACATAAAATTCTCATCTTAGTATTTTAGAATCATGCTATTTCTTCGTTCATTCCTTATACAAGGCAGAATTCTCATAGATTTTGAGTCGGAAATCCTCCAACTCGTGAATTTTAGTGACCCTTGACTCACAAGCCTCTCCCCAATTCATGTTTAACCTCTTTAAAGCCCACAAGTATTTATGCTCAAGATCGACGGGCAAGTGACATGCCTTCCCAAATACCAATTGGTAGGGATACATACCAATTAGGGCTTTGTAGGTTGTTCTATATGCCTAAAGTGCCTTATCATGTTACTTTTCCCAATTAGTTTAGCCTACATTCACAGTCTTTTCGATTGTGACTTTGATTTTTCGACTAGAAAGTTCTTCTTGGCCACTTTTCTTGTGGTGATATATGGTAGAATCCTTATACTTCACCTTATATTTTTCAAGAATGGACACAAATACCCGATTGCATAAGTGTAAACCTCTGTCACTAATTATTTCATACGGCATCTCGAATCATGTAAAGATGTATTTCTTTAAAAAGAAAGCGATGATGTTTCTCCTATCGTTTGGAAGTGACATAGCTTCCACCACAAAAGTAAATTTATTTCAAAAATAGCTCACAAAAGGGACCATAAAATTGACTCCTCGCATATTAAAGAGTTCAGCTTCAAGATTCGCTCTAAGGGGCATTTCTTATCTTCTCGAGATTCCACCTTGCATTTGACATTTATGACATACTTTTATCCATTTAATGGAATCTCTATGAATGGTGGCCCAATAATACCCACATTAAAGAATTTTTGTAGTGGTCCAAATTCCCCTATGGTGGCTTTTGTAAGTTGAGGAGTGACATGCTTAAAGGATATCCTTCATTTAAAAATCCATGAAATAATACCTAATCACACTATCCGCACACTCCCTAAATATGAAGGTTTCATCCCCCAAAAATTTTTTTACATCAAACAAGAACTGCTTTCTTTTATGATAACTAACCCCCTGGGGATGTATACCACTTGACATGACTAACTCATCAGTAAAAGCTTCATCAATCTAAGTTTCCACAATGTTTTTAATAATTACTCCCACGAAGTTAAAGATGGCTGACAACTTGGTTCTCACAACCCTTCTACCCTTTACCTCAAATTCAAAGGCTTGCAAGAGAAAGATCAATCTAATTAGATATGGCACAGATGATGACACACCTAGACTTGAGTCAATGAAAAAAAACTTTATTTTTATGCCTCTGAGTTTGGTTCAACTAGAGATTTGAGTTGTACCTTTGGTCATGACTCGTACCCACCTTGTACTTCACTTTCATACCTTGATCAGTACATTAGCTATCATACTATTTCCTATATGGAATTACCTCCCCTTAGTCAAAACCAATGCATATGAGTCGTATACTACTTAACCGTATAGAGGAGAGTCTTAAACCAAGTGCACTATTTTTTTCACGAGTGAAGCTTATGAGTGAGGGGTGTGTCATACCCTTTTCATACAACTAAAGGGTGCCCAATTGTACCCACAACAGTATGGTTGAACTAAGAAAATCCTAGGGTATGAATTAGGGTGCCACTTGTACCCTAGGTATGATTGATAAGGGAGTCAAACTCCTGGACGAGGAGACTTTTTAGCTTTTAACTAATTGTGATTGTTTCCCTTGCCTAAAACCCTAAAACATCACACTATATAGGTCATTTTAACCTACTAATCCATTATTTTACAAGACTCAAACACTCCAGAACACTCTAAAAATTTCTAGAAGCTAGAGTGGATGCTAGGGTTTGGAGGGAGCTCATCTAGTGACAAGAATGAGACAACATTATTGGTGTTTCATCTTTTTGAAGGAATGTATCTCTTGAAATATTTAAATATGACGAAATCAATGTATTTAAAACTTGGATAATTAAGTTTACATGGTGGTTTTGGAATCAAATGAAAAGGTATTTGTTGCATAATGATGTATGATGTTAAATCTTTCTTAGACTAATGTTTATATATGATATTGATAATGAATTGAATGTGTGGGTTATTTTTGTGTGTGTATTAACATAAAGGTATTGAGTAACCTTATTCTTGATAATAAATACCATAGAAATAGCCTTGTTGAAGGTATGCACCCAATGTGTTTGTGAAAATATCTAAGTAAGTTGTCTAGCCATATGTTATTGATGTATTGAACTAGGGAAATGACCTAATGAACATTTATGAATGATAAATGATGTTTTAAAGGAATTATGAACTATGTGTTATGAAATTGATAACCTTTGTTGTTGGCTAATGAAAGGGTAAAGTCCCTAGATATAAAGATGAACTTAAATTATGAGTTGAACCCAAGTGTGGTGACAATATGGTATAGTATTTTGTAAGGGTCTTGATGAATATAAATTTTATTGCAAGTTAAATTATTTGAAGGAATTGACCTATTGAGATGGCTGAGCAATGTAGTCTCCTATATGGACCATGTGGTCATGTATAGTGTTGAATTGTCTAAAATGGTTAAAGTCCTTAAATGTTATATTAAATGTATGTTGATGCATAGGCAAAGCTTTAAAGTACCAATTGCTAAATAATGATAGTTGTGATGTCTTGAGGTCAAATTACTTTGCCTAATGTGATGGATTGAAGTTGAAGTCCTATGCCTTATTAATTGCTTGAGGTTGAAGTCCCTTGCCCAATCATATTGCTCAAGGTTAAAGCCCTGTGCTTAAAGTGACCTCTTAATGTCAAAGTACCTCAACGAAGGAAACAACTTGTGGTTAAAGTCTAAATAAGACATGAGGTTGGATTCCCTTTTCTAATGAACGAGCATGAGGTTTGAGTTCCTTGCCTAGATATTGAGGGTTTGGTTAGAGTCCTCTTTTTAATGAATGTGTAAGCGGTTAAAGTCCTTGACTTATGAATGAGTGTGTATGCTTAAAGTCCTATGTATACTAATAATGTGAATATCGTTAGATTCCTTTTCCTATTAAGAATTTTTAAAGTTATAAGTGTGGGAGGTTGTAGTCCTTCACTTCATGAATGATGAATAAGTTCTTGAAGCATGTTGATAAGACTTGTTCCTTTGATTGGCATGTGATATCCCTATATGTATGGATAAGTGTATGAATGTGATAAAACATGATATATTGACCTGTTTATTCCTAATGTTACTTTATCACTTATCCTTTAGTTACATACTAACTCTCTAATCGCTAACAGTCCCAGGGTGTTATCTCTTCACGTGATATAGAGGCCGAAGCATTTTCTTCTTTTCCCGTGCAGTAATTATCTGATTAAAGTGTTTCATGCATAGAAATGAAGTGGTGAGCTTCCTTAACTCTGAATACATACATCTCTTCATCTCATATCTTTGGACTTCATCTCTTTAAAACTTGGTTTGTCTATTTTTGGGGGCTTGTCCCGACATATATATTTATTCACTTCGGTTTTGTATAGAGGTATTGTAAACAACTGTGAACTTGGGATTGAGTTAGTTATTGTGAATATAATGATGACTTATGATATTATTTCTTCTATCTTAAATTATGAATTACAGTTTCTTAAACTGCTATTGTATGATAAGATATTGGGTCGGTCATTGGGGCAATCTCCGATTCATGTGAGCTTGAGGTGCCCATATGACATGGCCCGGGGTTTGTGTTATGTCAAATTCCTTCTTTGATGTATGGTATTTAAGAGCGCAATTTTCCCTATGTACCACTGATTTCATTCCTAACAAGTAGGCACAAAATTTCTCAAAAGCATATACCACCGCCAACAATTCTTGCTCGGCAATGGTGTAGTTATGCTTAGAATCATTCAAAGTCTTTCTTTCATAATATATAGGGTGAGGTATATATTCCTTATGTTTCCCTAATACTGCTCCTAATGCAATCCTATTTGCATCACACATCACTTCAAATGGAGATGACCAATCCGAAAAAACAATAGTGGGAGACAAAATAAGAAAATCCTTGAGACAATTGAATGACTTCAAAAATACGTCATCATAATTGAATTTGGCCTCCTTTTCAATTAGCTTACACATTGGATGAGGTATTTTGGAGAAATCCTTGATCAATCACCGGTAGAACCCAACATGCCTAAGAAAACTCCGAACACAATTTACGGAGATAGGTGTGGCAACTTGGCTATTAACTCTACCTTAGCTTGATCAACTTGTATTCCCTTCCCTAAGATCATGTGGTCCAGCACAATACCCTCCTTCCCCATGACATGGTATTTCTCCTAATTGAGAACAAGGTTTGTCTCCATATATATTTCAAGTACCTTGATTAGATGCTCAATACATGATTCAAAGGAGTTCCCTACCACCGAGAAATCATAAATGAGGAATTCTATCAAACCCTCAAACATATCTGTGAAGATTGATAGCATACAACATTCAAAAGTCATCGGTGCATTGCACAAACTCAATAGCATTCGTACATTGTGCAAACCAAATGGCATCTGCTTGAATGCAAAGGTACCGTAGGGGAAAGTAAAAGTTATGTTCTCTTGGTCTTACAAGGAAATAAAAATTTAATTTTACCATGAATAATCATCTAGAAAGTAATACAACCCTCACTCAGCTGACCTATCTAGCATATGGTCTATAAAGGGCATCGAGAAATGGTCCTTTCCATTCCAAGAGTTCAACTTATAGTGTTTGATCAATACCCGCCACCCTATGATCAGTCAAATGGGAATAAGGTCATTTTTTTCATTCTCAACCACCGTACTGCCACCTTTTTTTGGAACACACTGCATCAAGCTCACCCAAGTGCTATTGGAGATTGGATAGATGTCTCCTGCGTTAAGCCACTTTACAATTTCCTTATTTGAAACTTTTTACATGGGTTGATTTAGCCTCTTTTGATGTTCCACACTTGGAACATGAGGATTTTCTAGATTGATCTTGTGGCATCAAATGTCGGAGGCTATTCCTATGGTATTCGCAATTATCCATCTGATGGCTAGAATGAACTTTTTCATAACAAACTTCAAAGCTTTCACTTAATAAGGCTCAAGATCATTTGCAATGATGATCGGTAAATTATCTCTATCCCTAAAGAACACATATTTAAGATGAGGTGGCAACGCCGTCAATTCGATTATTGGTGGCTCAAGAATGGATGGTTTTGTAGGTAGTCTCTCATGATTTTTAAGATCAAGGTCTAACTTTACTGGGTTCTTGGCATAAGATACAAGTCCTATTAAAGATTCAACCACTTCATCAAACTCTTTAATTTCTTCTCTTTCACAATTCCACAAAACCTCTACCAATGAATCATCAACCAAACTCACATTGACATAATTCTTTATCTCACCATCAATGGAGTCAATCACTGATTCGACTTGTAAATCCATTGGTTGCTTCATGGACTTATATACATTGAATGAAGCTTCTTCATCATTTAGGAAAAATTTTATCTTGCCACATTCCACATCTACCAATGCTTTCTCGGTGGCTAAGAATGGTCTTCCGATAATAATAAGAATTTCATGGTCCAAATAACAATTAAGGATCACGAAGTTGGACGGGAAGATAAACCGATTGGTTTTAACTATCACATCATGAAGAACTCCCATAGGTTTCTTGATGGATCAGTCGGCCATGAACAATCTGATTATGATAGGTTGTGGTTTCACTAATCCAAGCTTGTGAAAAATAGCATCTGACATTAAATTTACACTTGTCCCGAGTCATACAAGGCTTTTACAAACTTGAACAATTAGATGGTACACGGATGTGCGAAGGCACCAGGGTCTTTCTTCTTTTTCTCCATCATACTTGGCATAATGGAACAACAATGATATGTCAGTTATATTTTCTCAACGCTCACAAGCCTCTTCATTGTGACCAATTCCTTAATAAATTTATCATACCCTGGCATATCTTTCAGTGCTTCTATTAAAGGAATGTTGATGGAGAGGTTGCTAAAATTACCAAGAAATTTTTTGCACTTAGCAGTTTCCCAATTTTCAAGAACCATTGAGCTGAAGAAGGAGGAATTGTGGTGGGTGGAATTGAGATAATTTGATATTCTTTCATCTTTGAATTTTCAAAGGTAATCTCATTTGTCCTTGACTCATCATCATTTGACCTCTTTCCCTCCACATTTGTTTGCTCATCATTCTTTCTTTAGTAGAGACAATCATAAGTTCCATTCCTTTGCCAAGAATTTTTTCACTTTAAGGGACCATAGCATTTGTGGACATACCACTCGGTACATCTTTCTTTTGTCTATCCATGAGGTGCATCTATATTTAATTAAATATTTCATTGAGTTGTTAGATAGTGATTGAATGAGACTCCACCATTTGATGATACTTGGAGAAGTCCTTTCTCATTTATTTCACTATCTTGTTGGTCCCTTCAACCCAACCAAGATTCAAATAAAAATATCTTCATTAATGCATCCCTCTTTAATAATGAGGTATGCTCTGAATTTCATTATTCCAACTTTGATTCCCACATTTCTCTTGAGAGGTAACAAGGAATCCCTATGAATAATTTGCAATCTATCTTCTCCCATCACCAAGTACTTTTTCTTCCTCTTCTTCAAATGCCACGGTATCTTTTGCATCTATAACATTGACTCTTTAAATGGGGCTCCCCAACACATGTTTTGTAAGAATTTCAAGTGTGCCATTTCCTTTATCATGCTTGCATCTCTTGCTTCCTGTGGACACCGTTGATGGTGACTCAGAAAGGATGAGAAGGGAACCCCCATGGCCCCCTCGACATTCTTCATGTGTCAATCCCTATAAAAATAACCACTTGATCAAACACTTTTGAAGCAACCCCATTCTAAAATTTAAGAAGGGACCTATCAGATGTATTATCCGTAATGGTTTTGGTGGTTTGGTCCAATTCCCTATGGAAAACTTTTAGAATAATCTTTTCTGGAATCTCGTGATTAGGGAATTTTAAGAGCTTCTCTTTAAATCTCCCCCTTTTGTCATGCCATGGCTCGTCATGGAATTGATGAAAGTTTATAATTTCATCTCTCAATATTAGCATCTTGGATGGTGAGAAGTATTGATTCAAGAATTCCTCAATAAGTGTGGCCCACGAGGTGATTGATCTGGCTAGAAGAGATCAAATCCACAACATTACCTCACCTATTAGAGAGAAAGGGCAGAGACACCACCTTATGGATTATTGTGATATGTGAGCGGTGTCGAAGTGGTAACAAACATCTACAATGTTATTTAAATGAAAATTAGGGTCCTGATGTACTGCCTCCCCCCCCCCCTCCAAAATAGACCGTTCATGTGAAGCAATTGGAGCATGATTCTTCTGATATAAAATTCATTGTTTTCCCCAAAGGAGGAATATGAATGGAACTAGCATTCTCTCTATCACCAAGATACTTCATTGCTTCAACATGTTCAAATGATGGATTGTCAATGATGCCCTTATGACTCATGGATATTTGGAGGAAATAATTATCACCTACAAAGAGCAAAAACAACAAATAAAGTAAATCAAAATCACCATGGGTATACCTAAAGCTACAATAAACACCGTATAAGTTAAAACTAAATCTCACTCCCTAATAACAGTGGTATTTTGATAACGCTCACCTATACCACATAAATTGGTAGAGGATGGTCATTGTCAATAGATCAACTTATGTTGAGTTTGAATCCATAAGGAGCGAGTCTAGTCTTTAAAACCGATGGGTGTCAATGACATATAAAGGTGTGCTCATAGTAAAGGAAAAACTAAATGAATGATTTAAAGTTGGGGGTTGTTTGGAACGTGTTTCTAACAAAGTCTTTTCAAGATAGAAACTAATAGTGGCAATTTCAATCGAAAATCCAATATAAGTACCTTTCGATTATGTCTACCTAAGGGCAAGTTATGCATGGTTGTATGATTTGATGTAAATTCTAGTCATTAACGATAAGGTAGGTTAGGTTGAGATTCCGTGAGGTTAGTTTGTCAACAAAACCTTAAGAATATCACTCATTGAACTTTTTGAGTACCTAACAAGTGTCTATTAAAACTACCTAATACCCAATTGGGCATCCCTGGTTCTTGGAAGATGCCCAACACTTAGCCAACTCTCAACTCACTCTTATTTATAAGATAGCAAGAAGAGAGAAAACTATATCTATTATTGACCACTATTTTTTTATCACCCATATCCCTCTTTCAAGTATGTTATGGGTTTAAAAAGTTCACCCGCATCCCTTTTTCAAGAAAGATGTGAGAAACTGAAATACAAGACAAGGTAACCATGTACCTTTTGGATCAAGGCATCCACCACCATATTCGCCTTGCTCGGATGATAAAAGATTGAGATATCATAATCCTTAAGCAACGCTATCGATGTATACTTCCTAATATGTAGCTCTCTCTAGGTCATAAGATTCAGAAAAAATATGATGATTTATTAAAATCTCATATTGCACTTTATAAAGATAATGCCTCTAAATCTCATGCACGAATACTAATACCGCCAACTACAAATCAAAAGTGGGGTAACTGCACTCATGAACCTTAAGTTGCCTCAATGCGTAAGCAATAACATGACCCTACTACGTCAATACACAATCAAAACCAACACCAGAAGCATCACAAGACATGGTGAATACCTTATCCTTAATAGGAAGAGACAAAATAGTAGCTGAAGTAATAAGTTCCTTGAGCTTCTCAAAGAATGAATCACAGAAGAGAACTTCATTCCTAATAAATCTAGTCACAGTTGCTGAAATAGTAGCAAGTCCCTCGAAAAATCATCCATAATAACTAGCCAAAATAATAAAGCTATAAATCTCAATCAAAGATGTTGCCCTGGCCCAATCACAATAGTCTTAATCTTCGCTGAGTCCACCATAATCCCATAAATAGACACCACGTGCCCATGGAATGTCAAGGAGTGTCACTGACTCTAGCAAAAATTCACACTTAGAGAATTTGGAAAAAAGCAAATGATCTCTCAAAGTCTGGAGCACAATCCTCAAATATTGTTCATGCTCCTCTCTACTCCTCAAATATACAAGGATGTCATTGATGAACACAATTATGAAGAAATCCAAATAAGGTGTGAACAATCGGTTCATCCAATCTATAAAAACATTTGGAGCATTAGTCAATACAAAAGGTTGGCATTGGAATATCTGTATCTCGAATCCAATCTAGGAACTAATGATGACCATAATGGGTCCTAAAGGTTGGCATTGGAACATCCTTATCCCGAATCCTTAACTGATGGTAACCGGGCCTCAAATCAATCTTAGAGAACACTGCTACTCACTGAAGTTTGTCAAATAAATTATCAACGTGAGGCAAAAGATAACGGTCCTTCATCCTCATCTTATTAAGCTGCTTATAATTATACACATATGCATGGATCCATCTTTCTTCTTCGCAAACAACTAAGAGCTCCACAAGAGGCCACACTCGGTGTAATGAAACCTATACCAAAAAGATCCTGAAGCTGAAAATTTAGTTCCTTAAGCTCTTCAGGAGCCATATGGTAAGGTTCCATAGAAATAGCTTGGGTTCCCGGCTCAATATGTATATCAAACTCAATATTATGATTAGGATAAAGGAAAGGTAGATCGATAGGGAAAACATTAAGAAATTCATGAACTACAAGGAAAAAGTCAAGCGACGGACTCCCTATACTAACTTCACAAATATAAAGAAGATAAGATTCGCAACCCCTAAAAATAAGTCTTATAGCACAAATACATTAAATAAACCCAGTTGGCGTGTGGCTAACTACTATTTGCCAAATAATTTGGTGTATGCCAAGAATGGATAAGGTAACAGTCTTGGCCAAACAATCCACGATGGCATGATAGTGGGATAACCAGTATATGCTTAGAATCACATTAAAATACACCATGTCTAATATATTAAGATTAACATGTGTATTAATATCTCTAACAATTACAACACATAATCTAAAAATTTGATCCAATACTAAAGATTCACTCATAGGAGTAGATGCACAAAATGAAATAAATAATGAATCCAAATATAACTCTAACTATAGAGCAAAATAAGAAGACACAGAAGAATAACTGTATTTTGAATCAAATAAATCAAACAATTCAAATAAAGCATAGGGCGAATGACCATGTATAAAACCCGTACCTATAATAATGGCGTTTGAAGACTCAGCCTCTGATCTAGCAAGTACTGCATACAACTGGACACTCCCTCCACCTAGCTGGTATTCTAACCAACCCCTATATTACCTGCCTAAGAACCTCCATAGTCACCCTAAGGACTACCCCTATGACCATACATACTAGCTCTATCTAGGTGATGGACTTCTTTAATAGGTAGAACACTCTAAGATAAAGGGACAATCATTCCACGACTGAGAACTCACTCGACAAGCGACCAAAAACTCCACAACCATAATGTAAACCAGGAGCTAGACTAAAAACAAAAGATCTGACTAACTTAGAATAATCAGCACGACTAGAATAGCCTGAACATGAACCCTTAGAAGACAGACTATCATATTGGCTAAGGCGATCACTTGAGCTAGACTTACCTCCATCACTAATCTGAAGCACGGCCTCAGTGGGTATACTAAACTTACCCTGATGCTGAAGCAACCGATGTGGAGGGTACCTACCCTGAGAACCACTACATCTGAATTATGAGCTACTATGACTCCCACTGATAACACCCAACTTACACGTCAAAGTAAGTGTAAGGCATTCGTTGTCAATATATTTACCCAAAATTTGAAGTCGAGGTTTAATCCATGAGTAATAATATGACTGGCGATCAAATTAATTCAAAATGATAGATACAAGTTAAATTCAAACAAATGGTACTAAAAGACAAAAAGGGGTGATAGGTTCCTACACTAATGTTTCTTTTAAGGGGTTTTCTAGTATAAATTCAGGGCTACGAATAATTAGAGTTTTAAAAATCATGCATGGATTTGGGGATTCTGCATTGCTAAGGGAGTAACATATGGGAGTTAGTAATAAACATTAATTTAGTAAGACAAATATTGTAGGCTTGTTTATAGATTTTTATGCTAGTGTTTCAACAAAACACCAAACTATTACCCACTGATTCTTTCGAATACCTAATAAGTGTGTTCAACAATTTATAACCACAACCACATTCTAGGAATCCCTATTTCTATGATAATACCCATAGTATATTCAACCTCATATTCTCCCTTATGTCAAAGATAGTGAAAATTTAGCAAACTAAACACATAATTGTCTAACATTGCTTTGGCTTAGATTCCTACACTTTACCCAAAATGCTTCTTTCAAAGACGGCCTTGAACTTTACAGAGCTTGGAGATTTTACTCATCAAACCCATGTGGGTATTTGGGTCTTTCACCCATCAAATGTCATCCAAATTAGAATAGCAATGATAAAACCCATAGACATTAATTCCCAATTAGATGCTAGCAATAACCTACACACATACTTTAAACCCTATTTACGTATAACCCCAAGACGAAGATTTATCTACATATAAGATAAATAAACATAGATATACCAATAATCTTCATTGAAATGAATTTTTGAAGATTTAAGCAAATATGACTTCAAACTTGGCTCTCCCACAATATCAACAATGGTAGTGAGAAAATCTTTCACGTAGAAAGTCTCATATGTATTCTTCACCCAAAACTAATACAATATTTTCTTCTCCAAAAATGGAGGCTATGAAATCTAGAGCTAAAACCTAAAAATTAGGAAGAAGAATTTTTTTCTTCAAGCTAGAGTTTGAGTCTTTTTGTCAAAAAGGGATCAGCACGTTCAATTACAATTTTGCCTTTGGGTTGAATACTTCCGCTGAGCCACGATCGCACCACTTAGCAGTGATTGCAACTGCATCAACTGAAAAGAACTCATGCATATGGTAGAATGGCTATCTTTGACCACTATGAATGTGATACCTAATGTGACTTAGTTTCAGGTCATCGGCTACACGTTTTCTTCACTTTATTGAGCATTCTAAGCTCCAATCCACATCTTCCTATATTTTCAAGTATGTACCTACAAAGAGTGGATATTAGTACATTTACTCATAAATATGTCTCATTTATTCATTCAAATCAAGGTAATGTTCACGAATGCTGAGTTAGAATGAGTGGTAAAATCATCACTCATCAATACCCCCAATATAAATATTTATTTATCCGCCATCAACACTACTTCCTACCATGAGACACAATCATTTGTTTCCCAAACTTGATGCCTCAAAGGCCATAATGACTTTAACTTATGTCCCAACCACAAGTAGTTCATTGCACATGTGGTAGGCTATTTTCACTACACCTCTCATTATATAATACAATACTTAAGAATGCTTAAGACTTTAAAGAGAAATCAAGCAACAACAACCAACACTCTAGAGGTGGCTCCTTTTTTGCCTCAATTAAGCTATAATCCATTTTCATTGCTTGGGAGGTGACCAAAATCTCCCACCTCAACTTATTTGCTTATCATCCTCACAAGAAAGAGAATTTACACACACCAAAATACCAACTATGTAACAAGAAATTTTAAGAGTACAAACTTTCTCTCTCACAAAAGAAATCTCGATACAATAAGTGTCATACCCTAGGCTTGCCCTTAAATTCAATCGCCACTACTAAGAAAGTAAATAGTCAAAAATCTCAAAGGACTTTTTCAGATGTTTAATATATGTTACGGTTAGGAAAGGATACCAATTAGGAACAACATGGCTACACCCTTCCTTGAACGTCTATGTCACCCTTTACAATTCTTTCTTTTTCGACTAAGGGCCACTCTTCTTTGTTTTATTTCTTTTATTATGCCTACAATTCACTTCCTTTGTTCACTACTTTTCTTTCATTTCTTTTTCTTGCAACTTACGTGCAATTCATTCCTTTGTTTGGTTCTTTCTTATTTTCTAAACATTTGTTTTCAACACTTAGGCATATTGGGCACTTTACTAATACTTCATGGCTCCAAAATTCCTTCCATTACTTTCACCACCCTAACTTAGGCTTTAAGTGTCAAGTCACATTTTTAAGTTCAAAGAGGGTATGGTTCAAATGAGGAATAAAAAGAATGGTTTATGGATAGTAATATGTTTGCCAAAGAAAGATCCGAAGTCTTAAAGTGGGTAACTAGGGATTATATTCATACTTGGGTAGATTTTTTAGGCAAGAGTGGGCTTCCAAAATCACAAAAGCGTCATAAGATCATTTCTCCGACCAAATACATTGAACATTAGCTTTGAAAGACTACCGGGGCGAGTTCTATATAGCACAAGTACACAAGAGATGAAAGCTAATGGCTCACCACACATGGCATGAAAACTAACCTAAGGGAACTCAAATGTCCCTCCCGCTAGAGACAAAAGTGGAGTATGTATCACAATTTACAAGTCAACAATTTGTGGGGCAGTAAAAAGAGAAAAAGATTTGTTGCAACCTTGCTCACACCCATGCCCTTGATTTTTTACAAAAATTTTGGAAGGGGGAGGTTTCTTGTATTTCAATAGCACAAGCCAAATTTGCTAAACTATGTCCATAATCAAAGCCTTAATCTTACATCTTGGCTCAAAATGGGCTAACTACCTATAATGCCCTGCATTTTGGGCTACAATATAGACCATGATTTTGATGTGTTGATAAATCTCGAAGCCATAAATTCTATGACAATACAGCATGTTAATTATTTGTGTATCATATGATTCTATTTAAGATTGAATTTAGACTATAGAGATCATTTGACTCAAGGACAAGTTGATAACTACTTCAATCAATTAAGCTTAAGTGGACATTATAATTTTTGTCAAATTCTATCGACCATGACTCTTTGTATATGTCAAATTAGAAAGCCTACTATGTGTAAAATGATAGGTTTCCAAGTTAGCTTTTCAACGATACCAATTTTGCTAAAATCCGGCACCCGAGCAAGAAGTTATGGCCTTTCAAAGTAATATGTGTAGCCTAACCAATCGCACATGGCCACTGGAAAGCATAGGCGATAGTATAGGCGGTGCCTATGTAAATATAAGTGATAACCTAGGTGTCACCTATGTAAAGGTTTCAAGTGATTTAAACACTCCGTTTTATGGGGAAAAATGGTCCTTTTCCACCCTTACTTAGCCCTAAACACAAAATTCAGCTCCAAAGATCCTAAAATACACCTTTATTCATAAAATATGCTCGAGGATTCTCCTTAGGGTTTCAAAATAAAAACACAAGCAACTCAAGATTCAACCGGGGGTTTTAGAAAATAATTACATATTTGGAATCCTCTCAACGTAGGCTTCAAGAAGCACCTAATATTCATAGTAATTGAGGTATGTGGGGATATCCAAAAATCTCATGGGTTTAGTTTTATGAACATGCATGCTTTAAAATGGGGGTTTTCAATAAAATACCAATAACTTGCTTTTATTATGATTTCTAAGTCATTTTTGTAAGGTCATGGGAATTGTTTGCCTATATACTTCAATGGTTGAAACCATGCATATGTGATTTGAGATTTTTCATGGAAGTTTGATAAAGATGAATGGTAAATTGCTTTCAAATTCCCATGATAATGTTTCAATACCCTATATTATATTGTGACCAACAAAAGAGAGCATGAATTTGAAATATTTATTGTCCACTACTTGTAAATAATGAAAACATCTTGATTTTTGCATGATTATGCATATGTTGATGTGATATTGATGACTTACAAGTCGGGTATGACGATACCCTACAAATAAGATATGTGATTGAATTAGATTAAATTTGAATGAATTGATTTTACATGAGATAGGTGGATGCACGGAGAAGGCGCTTGAGTGTAAGGGCTCATCGCTAGAAATTGTGTTTGCCAACATGGAAATTTGGTACCCTGCTTTGTGATCTTGCGTACCTGAATTTATGTCATTCCCAAATTGGGACTATGGTTAGGAGCCCTGCTTTGTGATCTTGTGCACTACCATTGGGTCGAGACACCCTGCTATGTGATCTTGTGTGTTTTTCCCTCATGTATACTCTAATATTGCAGAAACCGAGGTTTGACAGTTGGTGTAAATGTGATATGTAGGGTATTCTACCTTGCTCAGCTGCATTACATTGTTGTTGAAAAAAATAATTGCATTATGCCTTTGTGTTTTCAAATTTCATGATACGAAACTGCTTTGTAATGGCTCTCAACTATATTTTGTAAAAATATTTATGTTTCATTTTGATATCTCTGCGTACCAGTTCTTTTGTATTGACCCGCTTCCTCTCAAGTTTAGAGGTACAACCTAGGGGTCCAAAAAACCAGTAGATTCCTCGAACAGATTTGCAGAGTCACTTGGTTAGCCTTCTATATTATGGAAGGCATGATTATCTGGTAGTGTCATTCATCACTTATTACTTTTGGGTCTGCTGGGGGCCTTGTTCCAGTTTTCAGATAGACATTTATTTCAGTCTTGTAGTAGAGATTTTGTAGATGTGATAGTGGTGTTGATTTGAGATTTTGGGACATTATTCCCTATTATTGCTTTCATATGACTCTTGACCATGTTTCCTGTAATGTTATTTGTCTTTCGCATTTCTTTATCATTTGAATTATGTACATGATTACCAGACAGACAGGGGTATTTCAGTCCTTCATTGTTTGGTATACTCGTCATGGCCAGGGCCCCGGTTCAGGTCGTGACAAACTTGGTATCAAAGAATGGTTCATGTTCCCAGGGTTTCTTCAAAATCGTGTTGGGTAGAGTCCTATTTCTGGGTGTGTAACATGACACACTTATTGGCAGAAGGCTGCTAGGCATTTAGGAAATGTTTCCTTTCTTTGTGATTTAGTTTGTGCTTCAGAGTCTGAACTATACCCGAATCAATGATCTCCTATATTTCAGAAACATAGTTATACCTCCAGGTCATATCATCAATCAGAATACTCAGGTAGATGAGGTCCGTCCCACCCATAGGATGTGGACCCATAATAGAGCTCACACTCAAAAACTTGTCCCTACTTTGGAAGTCCCTCCAGTCTCGACTAATCCACCTAAGCTCCACGGACTAATGTCAACCGTCCCCCAACTACTCAGGGAGATATTTCAAATGTAAAATTTAGATGGTCTATTCATATACTGACACAGTTTGTAGCTCACTAGGCTCAATGATCAGAAGATGTTGGGTCTGCATTTGTTACATCTGAGGCTACTAGGGTCGAATATTTCATAAAGATGAACCCACCTAAGCTCACTGGCACCAAGGTAGAGGAAGATCCATAAGAGGTTGTAGATAAGATAGAAAAGATTTGTAAGGTAATGCATATGGATGAGGTTGAAGGGGTGGAACTAGAAATTTATCAGCTTAAGGATGTTGCGAATCAATGGTATACGGACTGGGAGGATGCAAAAGGTGAGAGTGCTGAGCCCACAGTTTGGGGCAAATTTGTGGAAGCTTTCCTTAATCGATTCTTTCCTCTAGAGTTTAGGTAGGCCAAAGTGGAAGATTTGATGAATCTGAAGCAGGGCAGTATAAGTGTCCAGGAGTACACTTTGAAGTTTAATAAACTAGCTCGCTATACCCCAGAGTTGACTAGTAATACAAAAACCCGGATGCGGAAATTTGCATTCAGCCTTTCAGATTACTTGGTGCTTGAGTGCCAGGGGGCAATGTTGGATAAGAAAGTAGCATTTACTTGGCTGACCATTCATATGTAGCAGAGAGGAGAGAAGAAAAAGAAAATTTTAGTAACAAAAGAGAAAGATAGGCAAGCAAAGAGAGCCAGAACTGCGGATCAGAAGCACATCCAACCACATAGTGGTAACTAGGGAAGTAGATGGAAAAAGAAGAGTCTTGGAGTAATGCACAGTCATCTACCAGGGCCTCAGCACCCAGACCACCAGCAGACAGACGATCGCAGATTTTTTAGACTCCTTATGGATTCAGAACCCCAGATACTCAATCACAGAGCAGTGTGGCCCAACAGCGTCGTACTTATCCACAGTGCGAGACTTATGGGAAGAATTACTCAGGGAGGTGTTATTTTGAGGGGAGGAATTGTTATACTTATGGCAAGGTGGTCTACCTTCAGAAAGACTTCCCTTCTGCTGGAGTAAATACGGGGGGGGGGACTAAGCCCCAAGCCACGTTCACGGCTCCTCCTGATAAGGGTGCCCCTTCAACTGCTGAGAATAGTCGAAATCGGTTATATTCTTTGACCAACCTGCAGGAGCCAAAAGTTTCCCCAGATGTTGTTACCGGTATGTTACAAATCATTTCCTATGACGTATATATGTTACTTGATCCTGGGTCTACTTTATCCTATGTGACCCCTTATGTGGCTGTTGGTTTTGGGTTTGAGCCCAGTGTGATTTCTGAACCCTTTTCTGTTTACACCCCGGTGGGGGATTCTATTATTGTTAGGAGGTGTATAGGAGTTGTGTTGTGACTGTTGGTTACCGGTATATGCTCGAAGTTCTCATAGAGTTAGATATGGTTATTTTTTATGCTATCTTGGTAATGGATTGGCTCCATTTATGCATGCCACATTAGATTTTAGGACTCGAAAAGTTTTTTTTCTTTCCCGAAGAAACCAGTCATAGAGTGGGAAGGACATTTTTTAGCACCCAAAGGGAATTTATATCCTATCTCAGAGCCCGCAAACTCATTTTTAAAGGTTTCTTGTACAACCTTATCCAAGTTAAGGATTCCAATGCCGAGAGTCACCCTCTTTATTCTGTTCCCATAGTAAAAGAATTCCCGAAAGTCTTTCCAAATAATCTCCCATGAATACCACCTAATAGGAAGATTGAGTTTGGTATTGATGTGTTGCCAGACACTAGTCCTATTTCCATTTCGCCATATAGAATAGCTCCTGCAGAACTAAAAGAGTTGAAAGAACAGTTAGCAGATCTCCTTGATAAGGGTTTTATACACCCCAATATGTCTCATTAGGGCGCGCCTGTACTTTTTGTGTGAATGAAAGATGGTTCCCTTAGTATGTGCATAGACTACCGTCAGCTGAATAAAGTCATGATTAAAAATAAATATCCTTTTCCTAGGATTAATGACCTTTTTGACCAGTTTTAGGGTGCCAAGTATTTTTCAAAAATAGACCTTCTTTCGGGTTATCATCAGTTGAAAGTTAGGGAGTCAAACATATCCAAGACAGCCTTTCAAACTCGATATGGTCATTACAAATTCCTAGTTGAAAGTTAGGGAGTCAAACATACCCAAGACAGCATTCGAGTTGACTAATGCCCCTGCAGCCTTTATGGATCTTATGAATAGAGTATTCCATCAATTTCTTGACTTGTTCATCATTGTATTTATTGATGATATTATGATCTATTCTAAGAGTAAAGAGGATCACACTAATCACCTCCGAATTATTCTTCAGACCCTTAAGGATCGTCAGGTGTATGCCAAATTTTCTAAGTGTGAATTCTGGTTAGATGCTATTACCTTCTTGGGGCATATTGTTTCCAGTGACGGGATAAGAGTGGATCCCCAAAAAGTTGAAGCAGTGAAAAAAAGGCCTAGACCCACGGCTCCAACAAATGTTCAAAGCTTCTTGGGTTTGGCAAGGTATTACAGAAGGTTCGTAGAGAGTTTCTCTTCCATAGCTGCTCCACTCATTAAATTCTCTCAGAAAAAGGTGAAGCTTGTGTGGTCTGATTTGTGTGAGAATAGTTTTGAGAAGTTGAAAGAAAAACTAACCACTGCTACTATTTTGACCCTCCCCGAGGGCGTAGATAGCTTTGTGGTATACTGTGATGCATCCCGTGTAGGACTAGGTTGTGTGTTGATGCAGCATGACCACGTAGTGGCTTATGCATCTAGGCAGTTGAAGGTGCACGAGTGGAACTACCCCACCCATGATTTGGAGTTAGAGTTGTGGTGTTTGCACTTAAGATTTGGTGGCACTACTTGTACAGTGTTCATGTTGATATCTTTACTGACCATAAGAGTCTACAGTATGTTTTCTCACAGAAAGAATTGAACCTCAGGCAAAGGCGCTAGATGGATCTTCTGAAAGACTATGATATGAGCCTGCATTACCATTCGGGCAAGGCAAATGTTGTAGCCGACGGCCTCAGCAGGTTGTCTATGGGCAGCCTTTCTTATATAGAAGAAGGAAAGAAAGAGATGGTGAAGGATATTCACCTCCTTGTAAATCTGGGAGTACGACTCTTAGATTCCGAAGATGGAGGGGTGATTATTCATGAGTTAGCTAATTTATCCCTTTGTGCTGAAGTTATGAAGAATTAAGTTGAAAATCCCATCTTGATGCAAATCAAGAAAGATGTAGGTCTACAAAAGGTTAGATTATTTGAAATTGGTGGTGATGGTATTCTGAGATTTCAGGATAGGTTGTGCATTCCGAATATTGATGGACTGCGGGAAAGAATCCTTGATGAGGTGCACACTTCAAGGTATGTCGTTCACCCAAGCTCTACTAAGATGTACCATCATCTGAAAACCTTGTATTGGTGGAATAACATGTAACGTGATGTAGCTGATTTTGTGTCCAAGTGTTTGAACTGTCAAGAAGTGAAGGTAGAACACATGAGGCCAGGTGGTACTTCCCAAGAGATATCCCTGCCTTTATGAAAGTGGGAGATGATAAACATGGACATCATTAAAGCACTTCCAAGATCCTGAAACCAGTTTGATTCTATATGGGTGATTGTAGATAGGTTGACAAAGTCAGCCAACTTTTTGCCTGTGAGGACTAATTATTTGGGAGAGGGTTATGCTAAGATTTACATTGAGGAGATAGTTCAGTTGCATGGGGCACCAGTGTCCATTATATCCAATAGGGGTACGCAGTTTTCATCTCAGTTCTCGAGATCTTTTCAGAAGGGTTTAGGTACACAAGTGAATTTGAGCACAGCTTTCCACCCTCAGACGGATGGGCAAACTGATCGTACCATTCAGACCCTTGAGGATATGTTAAGGGCATGTGTCATTGATTTCAAAGGCAGTTGGGTAGATCACCTGCCACTGCTTGAATTTGCTTACAATAATAGTTACCATGCCAGCATCAAGATGGATCCTCTTGAGGCTTTGTATGGGAGGAGATATAGGTCTCCGATAGGATGTTATGAAGTAGGTGAGACTCAGCTGTATGGGTCTGATCTTGTTCATCAGGTAATGGAGAAAGTGAATATCATTAGAGAACAACTCAATACTGCTCAGAGTCATCAGAAGTCCTATGCCGATGTTCGGAGAAGAGAACTAGAGGTTGAAGTTGGTAATTAGGTGTTTCTCAAGGTTTCTCCTATGAAATGAGTTATGCGGTTTGGAAAAAGGGGTAATTTAAGCCCTCTCTGTATAGGGCCACATCAAGTTCTGAGAGAGATTGGTGCAGTTGCTTATGAGCTAGAATTGCCTGTAAGTTTGGCTTCCGTTAATCGGGTATTCCATGTATCCATATTGAAGAAATGGATTGGAGATCACTCTCTGGTATTGCCATTAGAGGGTGTCAAAGTGACAGATTCCTTCTCTTATATAGAAAAGCACACTGAAATTTTAGATCGCCAAGTTCGAAAGTTGACGAGCAAGCAAATAGCCTTAGTAAAGGTACTGAAGAGGAATTAGAAAGTCGAAGAACCAACTTGGGAGTCAGAAGATGACATGAGAATTAGATATCCCAATTTGTTTGCTTCAATGGAGTATGAGACAGAAGGTACTATTCCAATCTTATCTTTCCTAGTCCTATATTATGCTTGAAATCGTGTCTGTCTATGTCCCGCATCATCATTCGGGTACGAATGCTCCTAGGGGGGGATAATGTAATGCCCCACATTTTGGGCTACAATATAGACCATGATTTTGATGTGTTGATAAATACAAAGCCATAAATCCTATGCCAATATAGCATGTTAATTATTTGTGTACCATGTGAATCCATCAAGCTTGAATTTAGACCATAGGGGTCATTTGACTTAAAGACGAGTTGAAAACTACTTCGATCAATTAAGCTTAAGTAGACATTATAATTTATTTCAACTTCAATCAACCATGACTCTTTGTTTATGTCGAATTAGAAAGCCTACTACGTTTAAAATGTTAGGCTTTCGAGTTAGCTTTCCAACGATACCAATTTTTCTAAAATCCATCACCCGAGCAAGAAGTTATGGCCTTTCAAAGAAATATATGTTACCTAACCAATTGAATATGACCACTGGAAAGCATAGATGATAGCATAGGCAGAGCCTCTATAAACATAGGCAATAGCATAGGCGGCCTGTATGTAAAGGTTTCAACTAACTTAAAAACTCCTTTTTACCTGGAAAAATGATCCTTTTACACCCTTACTTAGCCCTAAACAGGAAATTCAGTTCCAAAGACCCCAAAATACACCTTCATTCATCAAAAGTGCTCAAGGATTCTCCTTAGGGTTTCAAAATAAAAATCCAAGCAACTCAAGATTCAATCGAGGGTTTTAAAAAAAGTTGCATATTTGGAATCCACTCAACGTAGGCTTCAAGAAGAACCTAATATTCGTAGTAATCGAGGTACGTGGGGTTATCCAAAAATCTCATGGGTGTAGTTTTATGAACATGCATGCTTTTAAATGGATGTTTTCAATAAAATACTAATAACTTGCTTTTATTATGATTTCTAAGTCATTTTTTAAGGTCATGGGAATTGTTTGCCTATATACTTCAATGGTTGAAACCATGCATATGTGATTTGAGATTTCCATGAAAGTTTGATAAATATGAAAGATAAATTGCTTTCAAATTCCCATGAGAATGTTTCGATACCCCATATTATATTGTGACCAACAAAAGAGAGCATGAATTTGAAATAATTACTGTCCACTACTTGTAAATGATGAAAACATCCTGATTTTTTCATGATTATGCATATGTTGATGTGATATTGATGACTTGCAAGTCGGGTATGACAATACCCTACAAATAAGATATGTGATTGAATTAAATAAAATTTTAATGCATTGATATTACATGAGATAGGTGGATGCCCAAAGACGGCACTTCAGTGTAAGGGCTCATCGCTGGAAACTGTGTTTAGGGACATGGGAATTTGGTACTCTGCTTAGTGATTTTGTGTACCTGACTTTACGTCATTCCCAAATTAGGACTATTGTTAGGAGCACTGCTTTATGATCTTGTGCACTACCATTGGGTTGAGACACCCTACTGTGTGATCTTGTGTGTTTTCCCCTCACGTATACTCTAGATTTCGTAAACGTTATGGAGGTGTTGATTTGAGATTTTGGGAAATTATTCCCTATTATTGCTTTCATATAACTCTTGACCATGTTTTCTGTAATGTTATTTGTCTTCTGCATTTCTTTATCATTTGAATTATGTGCATGATTATCGGACAGATAGGGGTGTTTTGGGGCTTCATGGTTCGGGATACTCGTCACAGTCAGGTCCCCGGTTAGGGTCGTGACACTACCTATATGGCTACTCAGACTTCACCAACAGTGTACAAAGTGACCCTAACTTTTAAAAAATAAATTTCCATGGGTACTCAAACTACCCTTGCATCTTTTACATTTATGCTACGGGTTCTAGAAATTCCCCTTCACCTATGTCTAAAAATGGAAACACTACTGTAGTCATGCATAACTTAAATCCATTGTAAAATCTAAAATACTAAGAGAAAATCTAAATAAGGAAAAAGCATGATAATCCATAAAAGCGTGGGCCCTAATCATGTACACAAATGTAGCACAGCATCCCAAAATAACATAAAAATAATATCCAAAACATCAACCTGAAAAATCATCAAAGTAAATATCCAGGGGCACCCCAAACTATAAGAATGTAGTGTCCTCACTTAAATTGCAATCAAGAGAAAGTATAAAGGTCTCCATAAATATGCATCATAAGTTTTTCTCTCCTGTTCACTCTGTATCCTCATCATCTGACCACTCAACAGGTACTTCTTCATCACTATCATACCTGGAAGAAGGGAGTTTGGTATTAGGCTTCAGGGCGTTCCACAGGCCCTTAATCCTTTTCACATTTTACTGAAGAATTTATCTCATTTCATATCTCTCTTTAACATTTTCTCATGTAATTCCTTGAGTTCCTTGTGAGATACAACCAACGTTTAATAAGCTCTTTCTATGCTTGCTATTATAGCACCCCGTGTCTCCTGTTCCTTATTGGCTTTCTCATAATATACAATGGACACATATGAATGATGCCTAGTGAATGGCTCCCTTATTCCTTGAGGAAAACCTTCTAATAGTTGTCTGATGGCCCAAGCATCAACACCCAACTCATCCAAAGTCCAAGTGGTGAATTGTCTCCAAGAATCAAGATCCTCAATTATTAACTTGTTTTAGTAAGCTTTTCATTTCTTGTTATTCCCAGGTTTACCTTCGCCCTTTATTTTGAGTGGAGAAATATGGAGACTTGGTTTAACCCAGGTATTATAGGATACTCTTCCACACCTACTTTTCTGTACAGTTCAGTAATAAGAGAAGGGAAGGGAAGAAGTGTACCGCCCTAAATCTTGTACTGCCTCTATTCGTCAATTATAATCTGGCCCACATTTAGTTCAATGCCATTCATTGGGCAGGCTATAACATGAGCTCGCAACTCAATGATAGATATTATGTCGGTACATGGTGAGACTCTACTGCAGATAATGTGCAACCAGATTTTTTCCTCCACTAAGTATTTATGCATGGAGATCCCTTCTTTGGTATAAGCCTCGAAAACCTCTCTTTTTGGGCAAAAGATTGTTGTCCATCCAGGTTCCTGGCTCGTGGTCCTTTTCTTCAAAGTCTACCATCTAAGCATCCTGTAGAACATGTACTTCATTAACCTGTAGAACATCTCAGCACCTTATCAAGACCTAACCCTAGATCCCATAATTCAGATTAAAGGAATTTAGCCACTCATGACGTAATAATCGAAACACCTAGAGGAATTCATGCTTTAAAAGATAAAATTACCACAAGATGAATAGAAACTAGAGATTCTCCGATTAAATCACAAAAGAAATCCCAAAATAATGATTAAATTCTCTTCAAAGTAACTGCTTTTTCAAGCCAAGAAGTTAGAGAAAGAAAATATCAAAATATCGTATATCAAAACTCAAGGTTTGGAACCCTCAAGAAAACCCTAAGCAAGGCTTTAAATAGTTCACCCTAATTATGGAAACAAAATAATAAAAATCAGAAATTCCTTGGATTAGGTGACCCCATTTGTGATATCCTATCACGAGGCTGACAACTTATCACAAATGTCGTTAGCTTTCTCTTTCCTTTGGACACATGTTGCCTAATGCTGATGATAAACAGTGATGCCCTATTATTTCTTTGATGACATATCAAAAATTTCATCAATTCTCTGCTTCAGTTCTCCTGTGTTACCTTAGGCTGACGGCATTCTTGACAACTTATTAGCTCCTTGACGACCTATAACAAAATGTCATCATAGCTTTCAACTTAGGCAAATTCTCTGTCTATGGCTGACGATGAAGCTTATAGCTTATCACAGGGCTGACGACTTATCAGAGATGTCGCCAGCCACACTTTTCCTCTATTTACTTTAGATTTAAGCTCATTTGCTTCCATTCTTGTTGGTTCTCTAACATCTTAGCTCCTTCTGCAAAATCAAACATAAAGTAATCAAAAGATAGAAAAAATTTTCTTAAGACTTACCAATTATTCATAGTTAAAATCCTCAAATATGTTAGCATTAGCTCATATATCAATCGCGCGATCTCGGTCATCAAGATTGCGATCGCGGTACTTGAGACCAGGTATGACAATGTTTTGCACAGTGCTCAAAATACAATTTTAACCCTAATCCCTCATTTCAACTAGGCATGGTAGCATTATAAATAATAAATTTAAGCCTATAGTGTGTGATTATAGCCCCTAAATTTGAAAGAAATCAAACTATACGCATTGGGTGTTCAATCAAACTCATGGAGTACACGATTACGTTAATCTTTTAAAGCTCAAACATGGGTACTCATGAATTCCCTATTAGTGGGCACAAATTATAACAACCAACCATAGAAAAAATTATAACCAAATATGGAATTAGCAATGCAATTACTATTTTAGGCCTTTTTCTACATTATAATTTCTAAACATGCAATTTCATATCAAAACTAGAGAAAGTGTGACCACTTACTGGTTTAGGTGATACAAACTAGTGACTTGATGTGTGGGTATACAATGGAATGCCAAAAATTAAAGAGGATTGTGGAAGAAATTGAGAGAGTATTATGGGGATAAATGGGAAGTTGGATGATCTTTTAAACTAAATTGACGCAATTGCGGTCATGCGGTTTTCACCATCACGGTGGCACGGGCAGTGATTGCAATAATTGAGATCAAACAATCATGTTTTTTACATTTCCTTCTCATTCCAAACTTTCCAATTTCACACATTTCTTTCTCAAATTCGATCAAAATCCCTTGTAGAACGACTTTTTAGGGATTATGCATGCTTAAAAATAAAAACCAAAATCTACCGTAGCATGCATAAAAAAAAGGATATGTGCGACTTTTCATGGCGTGATGGGTTGCCTCCCTATGAGCGCTTAGTTTAACATCGTGGCACGATATGTCCACTCCTTCCTTTTATGTTTCCACTTATAATATTTGAATCTCCGTTCCAACTTTTTTTCAATATGAAATGGGCGGCAGAGGGATAGAAAATTCAAATCTTCTAAGTTAAAACTTTGAAGAGGTGACAAAATGGAAAGCAAGGTTTGATATTGCCATTTTGAATACTTGAACCTTTTACCCAACTTCACATCTAATTTTTGAATTTTCTCCCTGGGTAAAAGGAAGAACATCAGTAGGCCAGTCTTTGTACTTTTGAAATTTAAATCCTTAGCCTTTGATGGATAGGGTTCTATGTGATTCTTTAGAATGTCAAAATCCAAAATGTAGGAATCGTACTTCATCTCCCCACTATCAATAACTTGACTCACTGAATGGATTCTCATCACATCCTTGAGGCTTAATGCTGAAAAATAGGTTGAATGAGGTACAACCCCTAATGTTGGAATTTTTTCCTGTCAAGCATCTACACTCTGAAATGAAATAGAGTTATCATACGAGGTATGCATTGATTCTTTGTTTGACTCTAGTACAGTTTCTTTTATTGTGGCCTCTTTGTTCTCATATGAATTAGATGATTTGGAAGTCATTAAGGATTCTTTTCTACAAAAATCATCATCGTAGCTTGGTTTCACTTTTTAATAATCCTCTTCTTAGGAAATGGTCCACGTTGTGATATTTTCTAAAATGATGTTCTTGTCCAATTCCCTTGCCTCGACAATTGCCCAGTCCAATGCCCCGTAAACTTTATATAGGTCTTGTGCATTCTCCCTGATTATAGTCACCTGATCAAGAGTAGTTTAAAGCATTGCATCAAAATCAATGGGTTTGGCTTGTCTCTCCTCCTTCTTCTCATCAAAAGATATGTAAATCTCACAAGAAGAACTAGTAATTCCGTTATTATAAAAAGGGAAGGGGGCTTTTAGGCAATCATCCCTGTGTCCATCTTGACTTCCACATGAGGTACAACCATACTCTTGATAAGATTGACATGGTGATCTTATCTCTTTCCAGGGTGCATAGGTAATCTCTCAGGAAGTGTAGTCTATCACAATATACACATAGGCTATCATTTATAATTATTCGAAGATGCCATAGAGAAAAGTACCAATAAAATAAAATCTACCTTCCAAGAAAATCACAAATACTTACATAAAAGATTGAATTCAAGAAAGTAAACTCAAATTCCACACCAACTTAATATGCCAAATTGCTCCCCTGCAACGACACAATTTTTGATAAAGATCAACTTACACGTCAAATTAAGTACAAGGCGGTTGTCGTCAATATATTTACCCAACTTTGGAGTCTGGGAAAAATGCATGAGGAATAATGTACAAGTTAAATTCAAACAAATTGTACAAAAAGATAAAATGGGGGAGATAGGTTCCTACACTAATATTTCTTTTGGGTTTTTTCTAGTACAAATTCGGGGCTACAAATAATTAGAGTTTTAACAATAATACACCGATCTCGGGATTGTACATTACTAAGAGGGTGACATATGGGAGTTAGTAATCTAAATCAATTTAGTAAGTCAAATATGGGTAGGCTTGTTTATATATTTATATGCTAGTTATTCACCAAAAGACCAAAGTTTCACCCATTGATTCTTTTGAATACCTAACAAGTGTGTTAAACAATTTCTAACAACAACCTCAATCTAGGCATCCCTATTTCTAGTATAATACCTATGGTATGGTCAACCTCACATTCACCCCTATGTCTATGATAGTGAAAATTTAGAAAACTACACACATTATTATCTATCATTTCTTTGGTTTCCACCTCCCTCTTTCAAGAATGATATAGATTCCTACACTTTACGTTAAACCCTTCTTTCGAAGATGGCCTTGAGCTTTCTATAGCTTGGATCTTTTACTCATCAAACTCATGTGGGTATTTGGGGCTTTCACCCATCCAATCACAACAAAATTAGCATAGTAATAATAAAACCCATAAACATGAATTACCAAATAAATACTAATAATAATAACCCATACAGACTTTAACCCATATTCAAACATAACATCAAGAGGGAGATTTAGCAACACATAAGATAAAATAAGCATAGATATACCCATAATCTGGATTGAAATAAATTATTGAAAATTAGAGTGAATGTTACTTCAAACTTGGCTCTCCCACAATATCAACAATGGTAGTGAGAAAATCTTCAACTTAGAAAGTTTCTAATGTATTCTTCACCCAAAATTTATACAATATTTTCTTCTGCAAAAAGAGAGGTTATGAAGTCTAGAGCTAAAACCTAAAATGGGGAAGATGGAATTTTTTTCTTCAAGCTAGGTTTTGAGTTTTTTGTCAAATTTGGAACATCATATGCAATTATTATTTTGCACTTAGGCTGAATACTTCTAATGAGTCGCGATCGCACCACTTAGCCGTAATCACGACTGCTGCAATCACGATGGACTCATGCCGCAGAGGTTGATGAATATCTTTGACCACTGCGACCGAAGTAAATAGACCTCGACCGTGGTACTTGAGGTGCGTTAGTTTCATGTCTTCGGCTGCACTTTTCCTTTGCTCTTTTGATCATTTTAATCTCTAATCCACATGTTCCTATATTTTCAACTTTGTGCCTAAGAAGAGTGGATATTAGTGTATTTACTCATGAATATGTATCATTTATTCATTCAAATCAAGGCAATATTCTCGAATGCTGAGTGAGAAAAAGTGGTAAAATCACCACTCATCACCCACTAAAGTTGTATTGATATTTTGGCCTTTCATTGTTTCCATTTTGTGCCTTTGGATGTATCTTATCTATAAGCTGAGCAAGATTAGAAACCTCCACAAAAACCCTACTTGTAGCGACAAATATAAGAGTAGACACCCAAAGAGGAAGTATCAATCCTCAAACAAACAATAAAGCCTCTCATACCCAATAGTCATAATAAAAGTTGTATGCCTAGCCAACTCACGAAAATGAGCCTCATACTCTACAATAATCATAGAGGCTTACTCCATCCTTAAGGATTGATCCCTCAAATGATCCCTAAGATTGTGAGGCATGTACTCTCCCAGAAATCTCAGAGAATTGAGCTCACGTCAAAGGAAAATATAGAGCTAGCTTGGAATCAAGATAACTCTCAACCAATGTTGATCTACAATTCCAATTTAAAAGAAGTGTAATCCATACCATGAGTCTTAAATAGGCCCAAGTTATGAATCCTATCTTCAGAAGAAATTAGAAACTCATATGCATCCTCACTTGGTGCAAAAAAAAACTTAGGAAGAGCCAATCCCAAATATCCACCGAACATATTTTTCTCTTTGGTCGACATAGAAAGTAGGGAAACTAGTGAACGATTAAATACCAACTGAGTAACTGCTAGCACAGGAGGGACCTAAACTTTAGAAGTCGCAACTACAGGCTAAGACTCCATATAAGTACCACTCTAATTTATAAGCCACTAGCCATCAGATGGTGCACCACCAACCAATCCCAAAAGTTCCACCAAATCATCCCTAAGAACTAAAAAAGAAATAAATCCAAGTGGAACTTGGACTGGACCCTATCCCACCTATGGCTGGGGCGAAAGAATCTCTAGCTCAGGAGTAGGAATAGAGCATATTGAAGGTCCCCTATCATGGACCCTAGCAGGTTATACATTATAAGGGTATCCACGACCTCTTCTTTGTCCATGAATAGCAGCAAGGTCCCTCGGCTTGGTCTAGAGACCCTCATCTTATGTAGTAGTAGCATGTGTCCTAAACATTTTGATAGACTGAAAACAAAGGAATATTTTAGAAACCAACTCAAACTTTAGCAGGAAAGAAGTGAAAAAAGTAAAGAACTACTAAGAATATCCCATAGCCTCCTAAAGATAAGAAATAGACATCATTGTTTCAATCAACGAGACTCTACTACTCACTTGCACTTGTACCAACAATACCAGTGAAACCTAGGCTCTGATACCCATTTGTTATTACCCAATTTATCGGTCATTATGGAAACTACTCTATCCTGTTAGTAGGTAAACTAAACCATAGCTCAGATCTAGATGCAATGGGATAACTCAGTCTAAAATAGCCTAAAATACAAAATTAAATAGTTCAAAGATTCATGTAATGATGAAATAATTATAAAGATCTAATAGATAATAGAAACCAACAAAATACCAAGTCCTAGTAATTTCAATACAAGAGCAACTAGAAAAGAACTATGAGTACTACAAAGATAATTAAAATTCGTCTAAAAAATGAAAGACTAGACATAGATAACAAGATGGAAAGTGGGTTACTCTGACTCCAAGAGCTCACCCAATCTCAGAAATCAACTCTGAACCATCAACAAATAATTGTCAATAACTACTATTTAAATTTTCACTAAAAAATTACAGAAGTGTTGTGTAAGTACCAAAACGATAGGTACTTAATAGGCATTATCTACCGACTGATCTAAATTATGATATAAATACAATGAGATACAAGATAACTATAATATCCTGCAAGATTCTAGGCTCTTCTTATCTCTTTTTTGCATGATTAAGGGGTCCAACGGATTAAAAATTCACTAATTATAAGACTTAACAATTTTCAAGGCCCCAAGACTCAATAAATTTTATTTTTTACCTCCCGAATGCAAGATGTTGATTTTTGAGTTGGATCATGTTTAGGGATGTTAAAGGGTATCCCAGAAGAGTTTTGGAATTTTTAGAGGGGTTCATGGAATTATTGGACCATGAAGGCATCAAGGCTCCACAATAGGGCCGCTCCATAGAAGCTATCACAGAGACTAGCCTCTGTGATGCAGGGTTTAAAGGTTCACGTTAGGGTCCACAATACGAAGGATAGTCTCTATGATAGCCTCCATGCCATGGAGGCTATATTTTTCCTATTTATTTTCAAGTGTCCAAGGGGTTATTTTTTTAATTCCCATTCATCCCAACTGTCCAATGCAGGACTGAAAGACCCAAAAAAGGGAGTATGTCAGCCCTCCCCTTTTTTGCCAGTAAAAAAATTCAAGCTTTCTTCCCTAAGAATTAAAGAATTCTAGTTCCAATTTTATGCTTTCTTTTGGAATTCAACCAATTGTGGTATGTGAGGTACTTATCAATGGGTTCTTTCAAACCATTGAGTCCCGAAATCCCTTATTGTTTAAGTATGAATTCCTTATCCTCTACTATGGAAATATCAATGTTAGTTATGAGTTTAATATAGGTTTTTTTAGTAGTTTTGTATTCAAGACATGTCAATAAGATTCCTACGTGTATTATGCACTTTATGCTTTAAATTCTAATCACCCATATCCTGTATAGTTGAAAGCATGTTAATATAATATTTCATGAATTAAACCATATCAACAAAGTGTCCTGCCAATTTTAACACATTCCTGTATTCAAATTCATGGACTTTATCAGTCTAGTGAAATATACTATGTTTTGGGTCCTTGAATCATGGATTTCATTATAGTGTTTTAAATGACAAATTTTATTTAAAGTATCATTTAGTGCTGGAGGATTATGAAACTCTGATACCTATAAGTTTTTACATGTTTTTATTTTTAAGTAACAAGATATTTAAACCATGATTTTATTATCAAATTCAGATTATTAGGTTTATGTTAAGCACTAATAAGTACAGTACCATGTCATGTCAAACAAATAATAATTCTAGTGTCATTTGGTTAGGAGTAACACTTAGCACCGAGTGAATTTAGTGATAACTGCTCCCTCGTTAATTAGGCATTAGTTGTTAGTAGCAATTCCAAAGTTTCAGACCTACAGTGACACCATAGATTATGAGGGGTCCCCTGTAAGTTACGAATGACACCCTTGTTCTTTGGGACATCAGCCTTGTGGATCCACATCGATAGTCATGTATTGGTACCTCTGGTAAGGTATAAGCACTCTTCTAACTTGTGGTATAGGTTGGATCCTGGTAGCTTAAACTGGGGCATGTCGGTTATAGTTAGCTCCGATAGTCTCAATTCAATATTTAGACCATATCAAATCAGGTTTACATGACCAAATGTACAATTTTTTGGTATTTAGTTGTTCAATTTTATACATTATCTCAGTTCATGTTTTACTTGGTCTTGCATTCTTTTATGTGTTCATACATTTATTTTTAGTACTCAGTTGTGTTATAGTCAGTCTTTATCTCACGTACTAGTATATTTAATGTGCTAATTGCATACTTTCTTTTGTAATATGTCGTCATATAACTTAGGTTCGGACGTCTAATTCCCTACTCATACTTATCTCAGTACATCCAGTAGTAGTAGTGGTAAGTCCTCATCCATCATTGATATCACATGTTATTAAAGTTATTTCAGTGTTTTTTATGCTCAGTCAGTCGGGGTTAGTTGGGGGTTTGTCCAATCAACTCTTTATTCTTTTAGAGGCTTTGAGACTGTTTGCCTAGTCATTAGTTTTATACGTTGTTTTAGATATATTGGTTTATATTTCCATATTATATCCTATCAGACTTTATTAATTTATCTTTCATACATTATATTTCATTAATATTTTATTCAACGCTCACGGCAGGTAATAGATCATGGGTTAGCTTGGGATAATTTATGGCCTTAAAAATCATATCGCGACTCAGAGGTAGCCTCGGGTCATGACAAGACTTTGTATCATATGTAGGTTTCTAAAATTTCCTAAGGTGTCTGAAATTTACGTGGAGTATGGTCTTGTGCATGGGTGTGAATCATGCCACACTTATAGGTATGAGGATACGAGGCATTTTAAGAAAATTTTCTCTTCTTTTAGTGTTCATGTAATATGAAAGACCATGAGTTGTATTGAATTTCCTTTTATTCTAAATCATCCTTAATTTTGTTTATAGAAAATGCCTCCTAAAAGAAACAACGGAAGATGGAATAGAGACCAACCCGTACGACCACCTGTTTAGGAAGATCCCCTGAACGTTAATGTTTCCCACGCTTAGTTCAGGTCCTCTTTCACATCCTTTGATCATTTTGTAGCTGCCTAGAATAACTAGCAGGTTGTTGCTCTAGATAATCAAAATACAGCTGCAACCAGGATTTAATACTTCACTTGGAGGAATCCCTTTTTATTTTTTGTATCTAAGTTTGAGAAGGATCTGCAAAGTTTTATAGATGGGGAACAAAAAGTGACAGATATCATGGGTGTTACTTTAAGTGAGAGTGCTGATTTATCTACTTATCATTTGTATGGAGTAGCTCAAACTTGGTTTAACCAATAGCTAGAGGAAAATGTGTTGAGGCAGGCCTATAGAGTAGGAGGAGTTTGCCACAACCTTTTTAGAGAAGTTCTTCACAATAAAGTTTAAGAAGGGTATGGTTTAGTAGTTCATAAATTTAAAGCATGGTAGCATGAGTGTGAGGGAGTATTTGGGCACATTCACTCAGTTGGCAAGGTATGTTCCAATTATGGTGGCTGATTTGAGATCCAGAATAAGTAAGTTTATGTCTGGTGGGTCTGATAGTATTGTCAATGAGTATAGGACATCCATGTTGATTAAGGACATAGAACTTTCTAGGATTATGGTTCATGATCAATAAATTAAGGAAGATAATCTCAAGGATAAGGAAAGACAGAACAAGAGGGCCAAAATAGGCAACTTCAACTCCATACAACAGAGGTCTAATAGTGGAAATCCATCTTAGTTCTACCATAAATTTTTCTCCAGCCCTATCTTTATTTAATTTATTAGTGCCTAAGTTTAGACAGAACATAGGGATAGGGCACCAGGCTTTATGTCCAAGGGTAGCATGAATAGTGGTAGCACCAATTTGCTTTGCAAGAAATTTGTTAAAAACCATTAGGATAGGTATAGAGCAGGTAGTTATGCATGTTTTGGATGTAGAAAGTTAGGCCACATGATAAGAGAATGCCCATTGGGTATGTGGAAGGGCAGAAATAATCATCATTAGGCTAGACAAATTCTTTAATAGAATACTTGGTCACCCCACTCAGCAGGCTGCATTCTCTAGTGTAACCAGTGGTAGTGCCAGAACAGACTATATTCTCTTCATACTCGACATGATTAGGAATGTTCTGCTAATGTATATACTCATAAGTTACAAGTCTTTCATATACATATTTATGTATTGTTAAATCCCAGAGCCTTACTTTCATTTGTGACACCTCATATAGTTGTAGACTTTTGGGTCGGTTTCAAAATTTTAGTAGAGCCTTTCTTAGTGTCTACACTAGTGGATGAGTCGATTCTAGAAGATGGGTATACAAAAATTTCCCAATCACAGTGTTTCAGGAAGATACTTTAGTTGATATTGTGGAGTTAATGATGACTGATTTTGAAGTCATTCTTTGCATGGATTAGATCCACTCATGCTATTCCTCAATTGATTGTAGAAATAGTATTGTTCTATTTCAGTTTCCTAATGAACCACTTATTAACTGGAGGGGTAGTATTTTAGTACTTAAGGATCAATTTGTTTCCTATTTTAAGGGTTGAAAGTTGATATCTGATACCCCCAAATTGCAACTCTCATACAAAAATTTAAGTGGTGTTTGTTAAATATATAACCCAACTAGGTTAGGGTTGAATCCCACCAGGAATATGGTGTTAACTAAGTCTTATGATTATTAATGAACTATGAGTTTTCAAAAGTAAGGGGGTTTGTGTTGTTAAAATTATTGGTTTGAGTGTTTACAGAGTATTAAGAACTACTTCTTAATTTATAATGTATAATCAATGAGATTTAGTAAACTAGGATTATGATTACCAAAGTGTTTCAATACTAATGCTTGTGGGTTTTTACAAATCTGTACTTAACAACTTTAATTTCACAGTTAATTGCTTAAATAATTCCATTTAATTATTTCTCAACCTTTAAAGATGGATTCACTTTAATTCATTCAAACTTAAAGTGATAGATTGGTTCAACTACTTAATCCTCTTGAGATTGATTCGATTAAAGAATCAATCGTAAAATCAAAGGGTGATTACTCTAATTACCTTGTAACTCATTTTTTTTCCCAACACCAACTTCTCTGCTCAAACAAGTTGCTTTCATGGGCACATCCCTCAAGTTTGAAATCAAGAAGAACACTAGTTATGAGATCTTTAGCCGCAGATAATTGAGCAGAATAAATTCAATAACTATTTCATAAATAATTCATAAATACTTACAAAATACAAGATATTTTCCAAATTCCAAATTAATAGTGAAAAGTAGTATAATCTATAAGCTTTCAAATTTTTTTCTCAGTGAATTCAATGTTACAACTATTGATAATACAAAAAGATGCCTAATCTAACACTAAGCTAGGTAATTCTAGGCTCCTAGAAAGTGGGCATTTAAAAATCAACACCAGGCTATCACGTCATTAGTTAACAGTTGAACTGACGGTCCGTCATAGGAGTAATGGTTCGCAAGTCATGCTGTCAACTTTATTAAGATTTGGACTAATTCTATTTTTATAACCTAATGATCAAATTGATGGTTATTCAAGTACTTGATGGTCTGCCAGCCTAGCCATCACTAAACTCTTTAATTTTATTATTTTTCTTTTAAGTGTAATGACCACAGTGATGGTCTATCACAAATTTGATGGTCAATCGATCTGACCATCCTAGGATCCCAGTACATATTGTATTTTGTCTGATGGAAGAAAATCCAACTAATGAGCTATCACTAAAGTGATAGCCCATCATTTTATCCACTGCGTGCAATCAGTATTAACTTTTTCAAGTTATTGTTGCTTCTAAGAAAATTTCCTGAGAACAAGCAAACCTGACTCAAATACTTTAATTGTTGCTAAAAAACAAATGATTATCTCATCTAAATGATACAAAATATTCCATCAAATGCTAAAACATCATTACCCTCAACTTAAGACAATTGCTTGTCCTCATGAAACTCTACACCACACAGCATGCATAACATGAACATGACTAGTAAAAATAGTTGTTAGAACTCGCATTAAGCAACCAATTAATTTGCACCCTACTTTTGCACTCTCAAAGCAAAGGCATCTTGGCATGACTCTATAACTTAACTAACATGCATACTCACAAATTATTTACTAAAGATAGCAAATGCAAATTCTGGTTGAGATCAGTAGCTTTCCTTGGTCACATTATTTTTTGTGATGGCATTTAAGTTGATCCTCAAAAGACCAAAGCGATAAGAACCTGGCCTATACCCATCTCTCCATCAAACATTAAGACTTTCTTAGGTTTTGCTAGTTACTAAAAATGGTTTTGAAGTATTTTCTACCATTTCTTCTCCCATGTCTCGACGAAACTAGAAGAAATTCAAACTTAGTGGTTAAATTCCTATGATAAGAGGTTTTAAGAGTTAAAGATAGAACTCACTTCTGCTGTAGTTTTGACATTACCAGATGGCACAAATGGATTTATGGTATATTATAATGCTTCTAGAGTTGGTCTTAGTTGTGTGTTCTAGAGAGGTAAGGTCATAGCCTATGCCTCTAGATAGCTTAAACCCCATGAGAATAATTACCTTACCTATGAACTTGATTTGCCAGTTGTGGTCTTTGCCTCAAAGATTTGGGTACATTTTCATGTGTTTACAGATCACAAGAGTTTATAGTATATGTTCACTTTGAAAGATCTGAATTTTTACAAGAAGAGATGCCTTGAAATGTTGAAATATTATGATATGAGTGTGTTGTATCACCCGGGCAAGACAATTATAGTGGTTGATGCCCTTAGTAGATTTTCAATGGGTAGTGTTTCAATGGGTAGTGTTTCCCATATGGGTTTAGAATGGTTCAGAATCTTCATTGGTTACCGAAGTAAAAGAAAATCAAGACAGAGATCCTAGTTTTGTTAAGTTAAAGGAGACAGTTAGAGATAAAAAAGTGGAGGCTGTCTCTCAAGAGGGAGATGGTGTGATTCATTGGCAGGGCAGACTATGTGTTCTATTTGTTGATTGTTTGAGGCATCGTATATTAGCAGAAATACATAATGCGGGTATTCTATTCACCTAGGGTCTACTAAGATGTAATGTGATTTGCAGGAAATCTATTAGTGGAGTGGTATCAAGAAATGTATCACATAATTTATGGCTAAGTGTTTGAATAGTCAATAGGTTAAGGTTGAGCACCAAATGCCTAGTGGTATGCTTCAAGAGTTCCGTATCCCCATTTGGAAGTAGGAGGTGGTGAACATGGACTTTGTTATAGGATTCCTCACACATATCATCAACATGCAAGTCAACTATCCCTATTTGTTTTCTACAAATTGATACACAACTTAAGGTAAATAGTTTCTCTTAAATTGACTCTCTCTGATTCTCTATTTCAGCTATTTAACCACCCTCATGTCGTAGCATACATTCATGAATTCAGTTGTCCACATATCATATTTGAGACTAAGTTATTTTATCATGCTTTAGCTCATAATTATTTAGTATACTATCTCAGTTTCCTCAATATCTCAGCTTAACTAGTTTCATTCGAATACAAGTGATCCCAAGGGGGAGATATTGTAATAACCCATTAGATTCTACGCTCATCTAAACTCTTAGATGCATGATAAAGGGGTCAAAGGTATGAAAATTTCACCAAGTATAGGCGACTTAAACATTTTCAAGTCCCAAGGATTTGATGGATTTTTTATTTCCTTCTCGAACCTAAGACATTGATTTTTGAGTTGAAGCATGTTTAGGTATGTTAAAGAGGTGTCCCAGATGAGTTTTGGAATTTTTAGGAGGGATTTTAGGTATTTTTGGACCACGAAGGTAGCAAGCCTGCATGATAAGGCCTCTTTATGGAGGAAATCGTGCAGACTAGCCTCCTCGACATAGAGGTTTGAGGTCTGCATTAGGGTCTGCAACATAAAGGCTTGTTTCCGCAATAGCCTTCGAGCCACGAAAGTTGCATTTTTACTATTTATTTCCAAATGTCCAAGGGGGTATTTTAATCGATTCCCCTTCATCCTCATCATCCAAGGAACAACTTAAATCCCTAAATGGGGGCATCAATTATCCCATTACTATAAGTTAACATACATAAACCCTTCCCCTTTTACTCAAGAATAAAATTCAAACTTTCTTCCCCAAGAATTCAAGTTCCAATTTAAAGCTTTCTTCAAGAATTCAACCAATTGAGGTATGTGGGGTATTCATCAATGGTTCCTTCCACCCATTGATTCCCAATATCCCTTTTTGTTCAAGTATGAACTTCTTATTCTCTTTTGCGTAAATATAAATGTTAGCTATGAATTTAATCTAGGTTTTCTTAGTAATTTTGAATTCAAGCCTTGCCAATAAGGTTCCCATGGGAATAATGCACTTTATGATTTGAATTCCAATCACCCATATAATTTATAGTTAAAACCATGTTAACTTACCAATTCATGAATTAAACCAAGTGAACATAGTTTCCACTGAATTTTAACACATACCTATATTAAAATTCATGCACTTTATCATTTTAGTGAAATGTACTATGTTTTGGGTCTTTGAATAATGAATTTCATTACAATGTTTTAAATGGTGGATTGTGTTTAAAGTATCATTCAGTGATGGAGGGTTATGAACACCCAATACCAATGTGTTTTTACATGTTTCCATTTTCGAGTTATTAGTCAGTCAGACCATGATTTTACTATCAGATTCAGATGATCATGTTGGTGTTGAGAACTTGTCAGTAGAGTACCATGTCATGTTGAACTAATGATAATACTAGTTTTATTCAGTTAGGAGTAACACATAGTACTAAGTGAACGCAGGGATGGCAGCTCCCCTATTAGTTAGAAGACCGATGGTGCCATAGTGGATTATAAGGGGTCCCCCGTCAGTTAGTCATGACACCTTTGTCCTTTGGGACATCAGCCTTGTGGGTCCACATCGTCAGTCATGTTGCTACCCCTGGAAAGGTACCAGCACCCTTCTAACTGGAATTACAGGTAGGACCTTGATAACTCAGATTGGGGAATATCGGTTGTAGTTATCTCCCCTAGTCTTATTTCAATATTCAGACCATATTATATTAAATTTACAAGATTAATTATACAGTTTATCACTATTCAGTTGTTCAGTTCTATAGAATATCTCAGTTAATGATTTATTTGATCTTGCATTATTTTATGTGTTCATGCATTTATGTTCAGTACACATATGTGTTACAGTCAGTCCCTATCTCATGTACTAGTACTTTTAGAGTACTCATTGCATATTCTTGTTTTGATCTACGTTGTATTATAACACAAGTTTGAACACCCAGTTCCCTGCTCACCCATAGAGTGCTCAATATTTTGTTACAGTTATTTTAGTTTTTCTTTATGTTCTGTCAGTCAGAGATAGTTGGGAGTTTATCCCATTAACTCCTTATACTTTGAAAAGCGTTCAGATAGCCAGTCTAATCTTCAACTTTACCATTTATTTCAAAAATATTGTTTTATATTTTAGTATTATATTTTATCAGACTTTATTAGTTCATCTTCTGTACATGATTTTTCATTGCTATTTTATTGTAATACCCTAAAGTTTCTTAACTAATTTTATCTCAAGAATGTCAAGTATTATCTTCTAAATTTAATGATATTTATTCGATGGTGAATTTTTAATATTTTCACTTTTTGTCATGTAGGAAATTCAATAAGTTTTTCATCGATTTAAAATTTACCTAAATTCCATAATCGGTTAAGAAGTTATTACTATTTCCAGTCCCCGTCGTAAAACAGCACCATATTGTTAGTGGCGCACTATGCCACAAGATAAAACGGAAATTGTCCTTTTCCCAATGTCCCAGCACTATTTCTCCGCATTACGCAAAACTTTCAGGTCGCAAATGAAGTGGCAATGTGATAGCTCCGCGTTGCGCCATTTCCCTATTTCCAAATTCCAGTGACACGTGTGATAGCGCTGCGTCGCGCCAGGGGTCCAGGTCGGAAAATTCTTACAAATTTAAAAGATGGATCCAGGGTTAAAAGATCAATATCCTACCCCTATTAAAGCCTTTGAATATGATATTCAGCTATTTGGAACCCAAAATATACTAGTTTCTCTAAATTTTCTCTCAAGAACAAGCAAGGTTTTCAATTGGGGATTCAATTTCAAGAAAGTCTCTCCATCAATCTTTGCTAAATCAAGAACTAAGGTATGTCATGTGTCGATTCATGTGTCTTTTTCACCCATGATGCTCAAGAATCTCTTTTCAAACTCAAAGATTTGTATATTTATGAATGTTCATGATTTAATTGAATTGAAAAGTGATGTTCTTGTTGTTGTTTGGTTTCTTTCCATATTATAGACTATTAATTACAAGAATTGAATCTAGTATGTGAGGAATTATGTAGTATTCATGAGAAACCCTTCAATTCACAAGTTAATTAATGTATCCTTGAATATTAGATGTGCTGATGATTGTATAACCATAGCATGCTCCCCCCCTGTTTGATTAAATGTCTATGTGATGGAAAAGTGCCATACTAGTATGATAATATGAAATCACCATTCATGTACAAGTTATGTATGTCAATTGTTTGATGAAATGTCTTAGCTAATGCATTATGTATTGTGGATGTTGGTCCTGTACTCAAGAAAGTCATGCTTTGTTAGTTTCCTTTTATCGAGTCGTAGGGGTACTTGTACCCAAAAATTATAGCTGTGTGCCTAGAGTTTATGTCATGTTTTCATGATATCCTCAGTCAAGCCATTATCCATAGAACTCTATCAATCATGTGACTCAATAAATCTCAGTAATACACTAATCTCAGTACTATTTCATCAATCAACAGAACTCACTTAATTCACTCTATTTCAGTTCAGTTATCAATGATCAGTGTCAATTCATATGGGAGTAGGAATTAGCACCGAGTGAACCCAAGGATGGGAACACACACTGTCAAATGAGGGTGTGATTCTTAAAAGTTATCCTTGCATTCTAGAACTATGTAGCCAACATAGTTTGAGACATCAACACTGTCAGATGAGGGTTGATGAGGTGGATAAGCACTGTCAAATGAGGGCCCTACTGTTCTCTTTTGGGGACACTGTCAAATGAGGGTTACTCACAGCTTGTCCTTACCAGTGGTGCAGTATTTTCACCCTTCCAATTAGGGTTACAGATTGGACCCCAACTCAGCCATAATGGTGTATTAGGGGCATATTTGTTAGATAACTACTTCTTACAGTTTCAGTTATAGAATCAAGACTTTCAGATACAGTCATTCAGTCTCTGTAATAGAACTCATATAGTTCTAAAAAATTTAGGACTGTCAGATACAGTTAACTTAGAGCTGCACGGAACTTAGCTAGTTCCATCAAATTCAGTATTGTCAGATACAGTCACTCATGTCATCAGTTATATCAGTCATTAGAATTAAGTTATCAGTCATGTTAGTTATCAGTAAATTTATCCTATCACAATCTCAAATATAGTTATGATATATTTATGGATGTATTCTCATGTTCATATTAGTTTGTTAACCAGTATTGTTTATGCATATAAACCCCATGCATTCATCCTACATTCCATGCAAACCAATACATTCAAAGTACCAACGCATTTGTGCTATGGTGTCTTATACCATAGGTTTAGAAGGACGAGCTCCAGAGCATCAGTAGCATTTCAGTCTTAGCAGTTAGAGTTAGCAGTGATTCCATATATTATGAGGACATGATCATATATTTATTATCCCATTAATTAATTTATAAGTTGGAGTTACTTGGGGAAATGTTCCATCAACTCCTTATCTAGATATTTATGTTTTAGAGGCTTTTCAGACTACAATATGTTTAGATAGTATTTTAGTTTTTGGTATTCTATCACCCCTCTCAGATGTTATATTTTATCAGATATGTAGTTTTGAACCTTATGGCCTTTTATCCTCTATTTCTGTATTTTATTTAGTATGTTATATAGTGTACAGGTACAAATATCAGTCATGGGTTAGCTTGTGGTCCTTAGAGGGTCGTGAGCACTGTGTAGCATTTATAGTACCAGATTCGGGGAGTTACAAACTTGGTATCAGAGCCTAAGGTTCAATAGTTTCCTAGGATATCTGAAAGCCACATCTAGTAGAGTCTTATACATGGGTGTGTTGCGCACCACATTTATGTGCAGGAGGCTATATGATGTTTTAGGAATAGATTCTCTTCTATAAATATTCATGTCGTACCAGTGAGCAAAGTCTCAAGTCAATCTCTATGTCAGGTCTAATTTGTTTCTCTTTTTTGTTTATAGAAAATGCCTCCTAAAATAAGAAATGGGAATCACCCAGCCCCTCAGCCTGAAGAACCTTTGGGCGAACATATTTCTCTTGCAGAATTCAGAGTTGCATCACTACTCTTTCTCAATCAGTTACTGCTAAGAATGAATGATCAGCCATCATTCTGGTCAACCCAATGGCTAATTCAGCTGCAGCCAAGATTTGGGTCTTCACCGAATGAATCCTCCATCCTTTCTCGGGTCTATGTTAGATAAAAACCCCCGGGAATTCATCGATCAGGTTCGTACGGTTACAAATATCATGGGGGTTACTCCTATTGATCTTGCTAAACTAGATCCATACCAGTTGCAGGATATTGCCCACATTGGTTTAAACAGTGGAAGTCAGAAAGGCCAGATAATGCAAGCCCTATTGAGTGGGAGGAGTTTGTTACTACATTCTTAGATAGATTCTTTCCCCAAGATTTGAGAGAGGCTAAGGTGTTAGAATTCATCAACCTTAGGCAGGGCAACATGACAGTGAAAGAGTATTCTCTTATGTTTACTTAATTAGCCAGACATATTTCGCATGTGTTTGCAGATAGTAGGGCTAAGATGAGTAATTTTATTTCTGGGGTGAACGATAATGTGGTCAATGAGTGTAGGTTTGTGATGTTGAATAGTGACACGACTTTAGCTAGGCTTATGATAGGCTAGAAGAGGTATTTATACCCTTACTAAGTATACGGGTATCGCATATGTTATTTGTCGATTGTATAGTAAATACCTTGCCTAATACATTGAAGTCCCTTATGCTACAATAATATTGCATACATGATTCCTATGGCCTGGCACCAATGTAAGTTACTTGACCAAGAATATCTCTTATGAGATATTTGTTTGATATCTAGGGAATCGCTTAAGCTACTACAAATGTCGCTTATGCTACACTTTTTAGTAGTCGTTAGGTCACGTAAGCAACTAGTGGCTTGTGAAAGTGGGTTCACAGCCAACCCTTTAGGATTCATCCAGAATCTCGTACATGCAAATGGAGTACGTTACCCCATGAAATTCGACGTTCCATACTTGATGTCCTAGTTAAAATTCTCATTTGATGTTGTTTTGATAAAAAATAGGTCCCATACCCACTTCCCATTTTTCTTAACTTACGACCAATAGCTCAAAATTAGCCTAGGTGCCTCGAGACCTAAACGAAAAGAACATCTAGCATAAAATCCATATTACTGATTTGTTGTAATTGTTAAAATTTCCATATAATGTTTTTTGACTGAATCTTTTTCCCAGTAGCTAATTTAAACCAATGAAGACTTCAAAAATAGGAATTGTCTATAAAAATGACTTGGGGCAGCCATAGGAAAGCTCTCAACAGTGAAAATATGCAAAAATATAGAAATTGACCTGAAGAGTCATTACACAAACCTTGGGATCAAAAACTCTCCTTGTCAACACCTTTGGGGATTTGAGAATCTGATTTCTCTTTTCCATAATGAGACTTAGTATAGGTTACTAATCCTTTCTTCGCTTAGATGAGGTACTTGGTCCCTTAAATAACTAGACTATTTCCTCAAATACATGTGGATCATCTCTACGACCAGGTCCCATAGTTACTTTCTCCCTTTTCCTTTTGCCAGATATATGTTTCTTATTACTTACACCCTTTGATATGGGTACTATAGACTTCATAGCCTTTCAGACTCGTACTTTCTTTCACTTTTTAACAACAACAATGAAAATGTCATCATTAATTTCCTCTTCCATCTCTTCACCCTCCACATCAACTACCTTCTCATAAGAAGAAAATGTCTTTCCACCCTTGTTCATTTTCTTTGCATTTCTTTTTGTAGTATTAGCTATTTTTCTTGATTTCAACACATCACTTAGCATTTTCTTTCAGCTCCTCTGGTACTTCAAGCGCAATGAACTGGCTTCTTGATGAACTAATACCTTCCTAAGTATCCCCCACTTTCCTAATCTATTTGAGGAAATAGTCACAAATACATCATCTTCTTTATCATGTTTTATAGTAGGATGAACTATTTTTATGGTAACCCCTAAGTATATAGGAGTGTAATAATACTTACGAATTGGGGACTTGGTAGGAGAGTTTGTAGTGTGGGAAGAAAAACCTCAAGGATTTGAGGCCAGCATGGTAAGCCTGTCAGCTACCCATTCAGCCCAACCTCGACACTACTATGGGTTTCTATGTTATTCTGGTAAGCTTTCTTCGAAAAATGTTCATCCACATCCAACATTTCACCCATTACAAGAGGAACTAGTTCATCTAAATCTTCAAGTTAGTTTCTAGAAGGACTAGATGATGAGGTTTCAAAGTTGACAAAGATGGAGATTTTAGTGTTGGGGAAGTGACTTTGATTATTTCTGAGTTAAATAGTGGTGGTGAAACAAGAGAAATAGACACCTCTTCACTGATGAATACTACTAAAGGACCTTTAATAATGAATTTTAGTAGAGAATTTACCTCATCCAGGGGTTTTCATTGAAAGGTGAAGAATTTGCTGAAGAGGGTTTGATAAGAGAAATATTAACTTCTGAGTATGTTTTGGATAGGGAGGAAGGATACGACATTTTTTCTTCAATTTGAAAGAAAAGATTCAATAAAAAAAGAAAAAAGTAACAACGAAAGAAAGATAGTGAAAATAAAATAGAGGCTCAAGGGAAAGATTTATAATTTTGATATTAATAGAGAAAATGGAGTTGTCAGGGAGAGTATTTGATGGGGTTGAAAAGGGGTAACTTTTGGGATTAAAGTGAAGTGACATTCCTGGTCCTTGTTCGGTATGTCACTTCACTTGCAGGGGTGATTTCATCAAAATTACACCTCTAATAATATAAAAAGTTGTCACTTGTTAAAAATAGAACCCAACCAGGTTGGGGTCGATCCAAAGAGGAATAGTTCAAAAATCTATCATAAGATTATTGATGTAATTGGAAATTGCAAAAATGAAAAACAAGGGTTTTATAATAGTAATTGTAACAATACAGGGCAATAGGATTGTGTTTACCCTGACTTCATAACTCCAAAGACTGCTTGTACTTGTCAAGTTATCTCAGTGACTTGCATGCAAAATCTAATATGTAATGTATCACCTTGACATCTCTCAACATTTATTTGGGTGAATTTCACTTATTTTCTCTTGGTCTCAGAGTGTCACTTTATAAACCCTTATTTTGTGATCTCAGATTAACTATTTACTCTCAATTTTGAGTCAATTAGATGAAGGTTGATAGCTTCAAATTACTATTGTGATTTCATTTTTCTAATCTCTACCTTTCTCTCGAGAAAGTATCGAATATAAGTGGGTTTCTAATATTTTCAACTATTAAGAAAGTAATCAAAATAAAAGAAATCCCAATGCATGCAAGAACACCAACTTAGAATAACTTTCTCTAAAGCTAATTTTGTTAACCCATCAGGCTTACCACAACCCTAGTTATGGGGTTTAGTTACTCATGGTTGTAAATACAAAAACAGATACCGTATATGAAAGCATAATTATGAACTTACGAACAATAAGAATGAAAACCTAAAATCTAAACTTAATTGTAAATCCTAAAATCCAAGAACCCTAATTCCAAGATCAAAAATATAAACTAAAAATAATGTAAAAAGTTTTTAAAGTGTGGAAACTGATATCCAAGGGATATTTATAGATACAAAAGAAAACCTATCCTAAATAGAGTAGGAAACTTGAGTTGGTATCAACTCATGATTTGTAGGTTCAATCATAGGTACAACCCACGAATCATGCCTTGGGTTATGTAAATCAGAGTGAAATCATTAAATTTTTAGAAACTCCAACCTACGAGGCAACTTAACGGTAGTAGGTTGTACCTATGCCTCTTAGGTGGGCCCGTGAAATCGGACTTTAATCAGCAATCTTTAGAACTTCAGAAATTCAACCCATATGGCTATGAATGGCTCTTAGGTACTACCTACAAGTCGTAGATTGACACATGGATAGCCTTCTCAACAACACTTCATCCTTTTTTCTCATTATTTGAATTGAACTATATTTTCCGGCTAAATAAACACAAATGCACATCACAACTTACAAGAATACCTATGTACTTGCATAACTTCCTTATTTTAAGCATAAAAAGTGCCATGAAACCATGGTGCATCAACACCCTCAACATGAAATATTTGTATGTCCTTAAGAAACTTACACAAAACTAAACAACTAAGACACTTAACTTAAAGAAACCTAACGCACCTAGGGTAGTCAACTCATTTTAGCTAAAATTTCCTGCCCCCTCCTATTCACAACTTTAAAAACCATTGTGTGTATCCATGTAGCACAAAATTTTGATGGTAATGGAATCAACTAATGTAATTAAATTAGAAAAAACAACCAAGCATGTATGAAATTGGCATTACCCGAACAAATAAGTAGTTAACAATACAACCCATGTACCCTCTCAATAAGAAATTCCCAACTCTTAAATATCATAATGTAGATCAATACACATACTATGTTAAAACACTCATGCTCACAAAGATGTTTAAATAATAAGCATAAAATACCATAAGTCTTACCTTATTTTCTACACCTTGGTTTTTTAGAAAATTACACTTGGATCACTATAGGACTTCTCATAGCTTGTAATGTTGGCTTGGGGCTAGGTATGGTACATATAGGATATAGTGACTTACCTTCATTGACACTAACATTATTGGCTCCACTACTTTACTATTTTTCTTTTATTATCCCTTTTTCTTCTTTATTGCTATTTGGATTTGATGTGTCTTTCCTCATTCTTTGCATTTATTTCTTTTTTCTTTTCATTTTTCTATTTTTCTTTTTAGTTTTTACTATTTCTCACACTTTTCTACCACACCGAACTTTACTTTCTATCCTTGTATTCAATACATTTTATCATATTATTCTTCAACTACTCACCCCTATGATAGCCACCTCATATTAAGAGGTTTTCCTTAATTGAGGTACATAATGTACAAATAGGTATCAGGGCCAAAGAAGGTTCATTATAATTAAACGGTAAAGTGAAAGGTTAAAATAAGAAAATAGGTCAGTTTAGGAAGAAATTATGTATCCAGGAATACTTATTTTTATTTGGTTGGTCTTTTAGGCTAAGAGCGGACATATTTAATCATGGCCTATGATCAGTCCCAACCACCTATCCTAAAACGTAGGAAAGACTAGCTGAGCAAGTTTTCGATTAAAACCACAAAGTGAACTAGGTAAATATCTCACACATACATGGTTTAGGGTTATATCATTATTTACTATCTATCGGGTTCATGGAGTGCTATGATTTGGTTTAATCTATAATACTAATATGATAAAAAGATTAAACAATAGTAACACATATTTTCATAGCACATAGTTCAAAAAAAAATTTGGGAGGGATATTATATTTTTCAAGAACATAAAAACAAAAATATTTTTACTGCACTAAGATTCCTTATTTTTCTTCCAATTAAACAAAACAACACATAACATGTATTATGAACACAACACAATACCTAAACATGTCATCTATACTATGATAGCACACCGTAGGAAAAAGAGATATGACAACAAATACCTTAGGGTACCCAACTTAAAGTTGAAACACTATCCCTAATGCACACTAGCAAATAAAGAATATATAGGTGTTGGGAGATCGCTGAGATAATCTAGTCATCAGATATGGTGTAGACCCCATCTGGGCATCAAGTGACATATTGGGCATGGCACCATAAGATTTTAGTAGTGCTCGAGTATAAGAGGAACCCAATCCATGTTGTTCATTCCTCTACTTGTCAATATCTAACTGAATCAAGAAATATATGGTGGCCCTCTACGTGGATCGCCTAAACTCATTCGAGTTATCACTCTGCTCGGCATACCCCATCCTCTCTTATCCCTAATAGTTTAGGCCTTACCTTTCTTAGAAAATATATTAAATATCTACAATGGCGTGGGAAATATCTATATAAATAAAGGAATAACCTGGGAATTAACAGGATGTATCTCTCAACTAAAGTGTGTACTACTAATCTCAAAGTAGCCAACTCCTCATAAAGGCTCAATAAGTTACGCACCTGAGCCTCACAGAATCGGTCCATCATCTGGGCCTCAAACTATCAATCCATTTTTGCAAATCTCTAGTAAAACTCTTTATAGCAGCCATCATCCTTGACTCTACTCACACCTCAAATGCCTTTAATGTAGTTCACACACATGGTGTGATCTGACCAAATAACTTAGCCATGTGGGCAGTGATATATATCTAGCACTCACTTAACTCGTGTTGCTTATCCACTAACTACTATAAAACATTTATGACAAGTCACCTTACCTTAAAATTATGTGTGAGAAGGCAAAGTAAAAGTGGAAGCTAGAGCTGAAGTGCTCGTAGCCCTCTCACAGCCTGACATACAAGAAGGATCTACCTACTAGCTATTTGTATCAACATTGGCATTGGATATCGTCCTATAAATATTCTCAGCTAGCAAAGAAGGTCCCTTAAAGTGGGTTCTGCTAGACGATGTAGAAGATTGTTCTCTATATAACATAATTGGGTTAGAATTATCTCTAATAAACCCAATATTAGTCATGTGGTAGAATCAACCTCTGGTATCACCTGCACTCCTATCGTATCAAAAGTTTCTATAAAAGGCAAGGCAAAGAACTAATGTTGAACTCAAGAAAATCTTTCTTATGGATCTCATCTTAGATCCACCTGGAAAAATCTATGTTATAGACAACTATGAGGCTAGCAACTAATAAAACTCAATCTAATGTGAGAGCATTATTTGCTACTATCAAACTCAACCTATGCCTCAAAATGGTATGCCACAATTTTTTTGTGAAGCTTAATAAGGCTTTTCTATCTCTACCTTCCCCTCAACCTAATGGGCATTAATACTAATCTCAGTGATCTGCTGAGCTACCTATCTCTTAAATTTCTCCTCTACTTTCTCTTGTCAGTATTTTTTAAAAACCTCCTACTTATCAAGACCCAAAATCTATAATCAAACTCAACTGTATTAGTCGACCCTTAAAAATCAATCCTAAATAGGAATCTACAAATGGTCTGCTCAGATAAATCAACTCTAACCCCTCTTACGAATGTTTGAGTCAGAGGGGTTTGGTCCTGTGTTCTCACCTTAGATGGTGTGATCAAATCTATATATGTTGTGTAGGATGCATAAAAATCTTAAACAAACCTATGGCAGTATGATCCTGAAGGCTCATCCATCAAATAAAGCCCATATCTATCAAAAGAAGGTTTTAGGTCTAAAACCCCTGCCATAGTGGTGAGCCCAATATAAGGCTCGTAAACTATACTCCACCGTGGTCAGCGCTAATATGTAATGGCAATGTCCCTATCATAGATGCACTGTATAATTTCCATACACCATCACTGATTGTCCTGAGCAACTTGTATAGTGTAGATGGAAATGGACTCTAAAGCATCATAGAAAAAGCCGAAGCATCCTCTATATCTTTTACTCTCTCAACACCCTTAACAAACAAAGTTGTATTTGTCTCTTAATTATCAATGCCTAAAGCAGAATCCATTCCTTTCTCAGATAGGGGGATGGTTGAATCCTCTTCACCGACACTAGAATTAGAATCATCCTCTCCCTAATCAGACTGGGAAGGGACAGAAGAGTGTGGTGGTTATGTCAAGGCTATTTTCATCCTTGGTACAGTCCAAATAACATGAGCTAGGGGTTCCTGGGGAATAGACTAATGTGCCGATGGTAGTGTAGGCTATGATCCTAAATGAATGGTAGCTCTAACTATTGCCTCTATCAAAGTCAGGTTTTGAGTCCAGAGTGGACCAAGTGTGCACTGTTAATGGGGTACTCTTCAATAGATCTACTCCATTCAAGATATTGGTCCCTCAATCTTGAATATACGCCCTTATTTGGTGTAGATTTAGGGGACTTATTATTTGTAAGGTGAATTCTCAGTACTTGATTCACGATAATTAAGCAAGAAAAGAAAAGATAATTTTTGATTACAAGTCATGGTCAACCTACGAGTCATACGTTGTACCTATGAGGTGTAGATAACCCATAGGAATAAGATAAAGCCTCTAAAACTTTAGGGGTTAATATCTAATTCCCATGAGGCTAACCCACGACTCGTGGGTTAAACTTACGGGTTGTAAGAAGGTACCTTAGGTATATACCTGAGGATAACTCAGTTTCTTAGCATAATTTCACTCCTATTAGACAATATTTTCTATTTTCATATTTAAATTTAAATCACATTAGGTTAAGGAACATGAATTAGTCTAATGTTTACACAAGTATTTCATGAATTCTTTATGTTAATTCAGTTCTATTCCACTCTCAGTCTGATCACAGGTTTCCCTATTGAAAATCAATGCATTAATTGAATTTAAACCACGTAAAACCTTACCTCAAGATAAACATTGGAGTAGAAGAAAAATAACACTTAATTTTTCCCAAATTCAAAGTATGGTATGAATAGGTATGTGGTAATGTGGAGTAGGGTTTTCTTTTTGAATTTTCAAATGGAGAGGGTGTAACACACCGATTTGCTGAACTGGAATGCTACATAGTGCTCATGACCCTGAGGGACCACAAGCTAACCCTTGACTGATATTTGTACCGTATACTACACATTATGATATAATAATGCAGAATACATAGAATTGTAAGGCCATATGGTTCAACTGAATTAAATCATGATGGTGAAAATACCCAAAACAACTCAATCTAAAAGCTAAGTCTAAACATAAATTTGAACATAAATCTGAAAGACTCTAAACTATCTGAATAAGGAGTTGAAGGAACATGTTTGCAACTAACTCCATAAAATTGAATTGAAGAAATAAATTAATGTATCAGATCAAATTGTCCTCGAATTAATAAGGACTAACTGTGTCTCTATGACTGGAATGCTACCGCTACTGCTGGGCTGGAGCTCATGTCTAGGAACCTATGTTGTAACATGAACAGAAAGCACCATAGCGTAAATGCATCAGTACAACTTGAATACTGAGTATACGAGGACGATAGGCTGAACATAAAGGGTTTCATGAATGAACAACACTAACTGACTAATATGAACATGGCAGTGCAAACACACATAAATAGAAATTGGGACCATGAATAAGTGATAGCATGACTTGTAAGCTAATACATGGTTTACTGATAACTTTCATGACTGATACTAAAACTGATAACATGGACGACTGTACTGACAGTTTGATATATACTAAAATCTGAAGAACACCCTGAGTTCTCTTATTGAGACTGATACTGAAACTGTGGGAAGTAGTGTTTAACCAACATCCCCTATGTATGGTGTTATGGCTAAGCTGGGGTCCAATCTCTGCCTCAACTGGAGGGGTGTCAATACCGTGCCATGGATAAGGACATACTGTGAGTAACCCTTATCTGGAGGGTACTCAATGAGAATGGTGGGAACCCTAAACTGATGAGTTAAGACCCCTCATCAACCCTAATCTGACGGGTTAAGATGTCTAAACCTACGCTGGCTACGTAGTTCTAGAACACAAGGATGACTACTAAGAATCACACCCTGAACTGGCGGGTGAGTTTCCACCCTGGGGTTCACTCGGTGCTAACCTCTACTCCCATCTGGAGGGACTGGACATGAATAACTGATTGTGCATGACTTAATCTTACTGAATTCCATTGACTGGCAGAATGTTACTGATATCTGACAACTGAATAAGATCATAAGGTTTTCCTGAGTCACATGACTGACTGAAGTCTATGGAATCATAGCTTGAGCTTGGATATCGTGAAATATGACATAGCTCTAGGCAAATAGCTATAGTTTTTGGGTACAAAATTAAAATGGAGGCGCCCTTAAAATAACTCAAAACAGAGTGTTTTTGGCACCAGGAACTGACTTAGGAGGTGCCCAAGTGATTGCCTAATCTAGGTTGGGCGGCGCCTAACCAATCGCCTATGTTTGATTGGGCGGTGCCCAACCAATCAATTATCTTCACTGTCTCTCACAAAAATGGGTACAACTTTTTTGCTCGGGTATTAGATTAAGGAGAAATTGGTATCGTTTGAAATCTAATTCGATTTTCTACAATTTGGTGGGTCTAAATCAGACCAAATACCACATTAACATCGATACTCATTCAAAGATGACCCTTGCACAATGGGACACTAAAACTTGATGGATTCAAAAACTCTTAGCTTGTATTACATTAAGTGATTCATATGAACATGCTTAATGCATCATAAGCTATCCTATCCCTATGATATTCATTGTAAGTCATGTACTCAAGTATGAATCATAGGATAGGAGATTTCATACACAGGAATACTTATTCACTTCCTAGCTTAGAAACATGCAGGGTATTACAATATCTCCCCCTTAGGAACATTCGTCCTCGAATGAGAATTTACTGAGAAGGGATACAAGACAATAGAACCTGAACTGAACATGAAGAATTGAAACTTGATCTCATGACTAACATGCTAAACATACTAAACTCGTGCATATCTGATGCACGAACAACTGACACATGAATGCATGACTTAGTATGAACGGTTAATAGGTACCAAGTTTATACTGGAAACATGAATGTGAAACTAAATAAGATTAAGGAGAACTACTACCTTGAGCTTGATCTGAATTATCAGGGAAGAGGTGAGGATACTTAGTACGCATATCTGCTTCTACTTTCCAAGTATCTCCCTCATAAGACTAATTTCACCAAAGAACCTTGACTAAAGGGACTTCTTTGTTCCTCAATCTACGAGTCTGATAATCTAAGATTTCGACTAGAATCTCTTCATAAGAGAGGCTATTCTAAATCTTAATTCACTAAATAGGGACAACAACTGCTGGGTCACCTACATACTTCTTTAGCAAAGAGACATGGAAGACTGGATGGACTGAAGCTAGATCTAAAGGTAACTCAAGTTCATAAGCTACATTGCTGAAGCGACAAAGAATTATGAAGGGACTGATATACCGGGGACTGATTTTCCCTTTCTTGCTAAACCTCTTCACTACCTTAATGGGAGAGATCTTAAGATAGACATAGTCATTGACCTCAAACTCGAGATCCTTTCTACGAACATGTGCATAAGACTTCTGTCAGTTCTGAGCAACCCGGAGTCTCTCTCTGATCAACTGAACTTTCTCTAGGCCGTTGAATACTAAGTCAGGACCTATGATTGAGGCCTCACTAACTTTGAACCAACCAATCAGAGATCTACATCTCCTACCATAGAGAGCTTCGAATGGAGCCATCTGAATACTAGAATGATAGCTATTGTTGTATGTAAACTAAAACAAAGGAAAGTGGTCGTCCAAACTTCCCTTGAAGTCAATTACACACGCCTTTAGCCTATCTTCAAGAGTCTGAACGGTCCTCTCTGCTTGACTATCTGTCTAAGGATGAAATCCTGTGCTGAGATGGACTTGGGTACTGAGACCCTTTTAGAATGCTTTCCAAAAGTGAGAAGTGAATTGGGTACCTCTTTCTGAGATGATAGATAGTGGAACACCATGTAACCTGACTAACTCCCTAATATAGAGTTTGGCATAATCCTCGGCGAAATAAGAAGTATGAACAGGAAGGAAATGAGCTGACATGGTCATTCTACCTATAATGACCCTGACTGAATCATGTTGATGACGAGTTCTAGGCAAACCTATCACGAAGTCCATGTTAACTTCTTCCCACTTCCAAGTAGGAATGGTGAACTCTTGCATGGAACCACTAGGTTTCTGGTGCTCTATCTTAACTTGCTGACATATAGAGCACTTAGCCACAAACTCTGCAACATATCTCTTCATCCCACTTCACCAATAGATCTTCCACATGTCGTGGTATATCTTAGTGGCCCCTGTATTAATAGAGTATCATGCACCATGTGCTTCTTTAAGAATTCGCGGCCTCAATTCATCTACACCTGGAACACATAGATGACCCTAACAACGAATAACACCATCTCCCTCTTGGGAGAAAACCTCGACTTTCTGATTCTGAACTAACTCTTTGAGCTTGACAAGGATAGAATCCCTGTCTTATTTCTCTTTCATCTCGAAAACTAGAGATGACTCTTAACTACTATGAACATATATACCACCCTCTGAAGAATCGACCAAATGAATGCCTAGTCTGGCAAGCTGATGGATCTCCTGAGCCATCTTTTTCTTACTATCCTCAATGTGAGAAATACTACCCATGGAGAGTCGACTGAGAGCGTCGGCCACAACATTGGCCTTGCCCGGATGATAAAGAACACTCATGTCATAATCATTCAAGAGCTCTAACCACCTTATCTGGCGAAGATTGAGATATTTCTGGGAAAATACATACTAGAGGCTTTTATGTTCTGTGAAGACATCTACATGAACTCCATAGAGTTAATGCCTCCAAATCTTCAAGGCAAAAACTACCGCTGCTAACTCAAGATTATGAGTAGGATAATTCTTCTCATGTGGCTTTAACTGTCTGGAAGAGTAGGCTATGACCTTACCATGATGCATGAGGAAACAACCTAAACCCACTCTGGATGCATCACAATAGACTACAAAACCATCTGAACTATCTGGAATAACTAGAACTGGAGCTGAGGTGAGTTGAGTCTTAAACACTTAAAAGCTTTTCTTGCATGAATCTGACCACTGAAACTTAATCTTCTTCTGAGTCAATCTGGAAATGGGATATGGAATAGAAGAAAATCCCTCCACAAACCATCTGTAATAGCCAGCCAAACCCAAGAAACTTCTAATATCTGATGGAGATACGGGTCTATGCCAGTTTCTTATAGCCTCGGTTTTTTGAGGATCTACTCTAATGCCATTACTGGAAATAATATGGCCAAGGAATGCTACTAATCTTAGCCAAAAATTGTACTTGCTGATTAGCGAATAACTGGTGATCCCTGAGAGTCTGAAGAACAATCCTGAGATGGTCTGCATGATCATGCTCTATGCAAGAATAGACCAGAATATAATCTATAATGACTATGACAAACATGTCCAGTTATTCGCTCTGAGCTGCAGGTGCATTGGTAAGACCAAATGACATGACTAAAAATTCGAAGTGACCATACCGAGTACGGAAAGCTGTCTTCGAAATGTCACATTCTCTAACTCTGAGCTGATGATAGCCTGATCTGAGGTCTATCTTGGAGAAGTAACTGGCACCCTAAAGTTGGTCGCATAGATCATCAAACCTGGGAAGAGGATATCAGTTCTTGACCGTGACCTTGTTGAGTTGATGGTAATCAATACACATCCTGAGAGAACCAACTTTTTTGCGCACGAATAACACTGGTGCACCTCATGGGGAAATGCAGGGTCTGATGAATCCCTTATCTAAGAGATCCTTCAAGTGATCTTTTAGTTTTTTGAGTTCTGCTGGTGCTATTCTGTATGGCAGAATAGAAATAGTTTAAGTATCCGGAAGAAGATCTATACCAAAGTCTATTTCCCTTTTAGGAGAAATGCCTTGAAGATCTTTAGGAAAGACATCTGAGTATTCATTAACAACAGGGACTGTTTCGAGGCTGGGAGATTCAGAACTGGAATCTTTAACATGCACGAGATGATACACACACCCCTTACAAATTATTTTCCTTGCCCAAAGGTAGGAATCAAGTTGACCCCTGAATGCTGAAATGCTACCCTTCCACTCTAGGACGGGCTCATTCGGGAACTTAAATTGAACTATCCTATTTTTGCAGTCGATTGTGGCAAAGCAGGAATAAAGCCAATCCATGTGGAGAATGACATCAAAATTATTTATCTCCAACTCCACTAAATCTACTAATGTGGATTTTTAAGATATCATAACCGGGCAGTTCCTGTATACCCGCCAAGCTATGATGATTTTACCCACTACGGTAGAGACTAACAAGGGCTCTGCTAGGACTTCGGGACTGATTCCAAAATCGCCTACTATGTACGGAGTAACAAAAGACAAAGATAAACTTGGTTCTAGCAAAGCATAACCATGAACATGGAAAATCTGTAATGTACCAATAATGACATTAGGAGAATTTTCTTGATCCTGTCAGGACTGAAGAGCATAGAGTCTGTTTGGGCGTTGCCCACTAGTACCATTGGAAATGGCACCCTGCTGGTTCGGGAGACTGGACTGAGCTATAGAATGATTTTTTTGACCCTAAAAACTTAACTACAGACACTCCTTAATCCTGTGGCCTGGCTTGCCACAACCAAAGTAGACATCACTACCGGCTCTGCAAATGCCCTTGTGGTTCTTACCACAAGTTTGATAAAGGGGATTCGTTTGGGCACTGCCAACACTGCCCTGAGATTTAGAGCCTGGCACTTTTCTCTATTGCCGTCTCTGAACTTCGGCACTGGAGCGCTGGCAGATGAAGGAGCTGGAATGGCCGACTTGGAGGGAAACTATGAACGGTTTCCTCCATCTGACTTGGGGTGAGCAAAGTTGAAGTTATCTAACCTTGCTCTCTTATTCTGCCTCTTCCTTGTCTTAAACTTCTGCTCTTCTACTTGTTGGGCATGGGTCATGAGTCTAGCTAAGGTCATATCACCGATCAGCATCGCAAACCTACACTCATTTACCAAGCTATCGTTGACCCCTAATACGAACTTTCTCATCTTAGATCTATTATCTGCAATCACATGAGAAGCATACCTAGGTAGATGAGTAAATCTAAGAGAATAATCCCTAACCATCATATTCCCCTGCCTGAGGTTGATGAACTCAAGAACTTTGGCTTCCCTTAGCTCTTAGGGAAAGAATCTATCTAAGAAGGTCGTGACAAATTTCTCCCACTCGATAGGGCCTTTATCATCTAACCTTTCAGACTTCCACTGTTTGTACCAATCATGTGTAATATCCTGTAACTGGTAGGCGGCTAACTCAACACTCTCAATAGAAGTAACACCCATGATATCAATGACCTTCTCGACTTGGTCAATGATTTCCTGAGGGTCCTCATTAGTCTTAAACCCATGGAAAGATGGAGGGTTCATTCGGGTGAAGTCCCGAACACTAACTGCTTTGGGTTTGGCCACTGGATTGGCCAGAATAATTGGAGGCCATTCATTCTGTGCAGCCATGTACTGAGCAAGTATGGTAAATACAGCTCTAAACTCCATATGGGAAACATGTTCGCCCAAAGGATATTCAGGCTGAAGAGCTGGCTAGTTTCTTTTCTTTGGGGTCATGGTCTGGAATGAGAGAAAAATGGATTAGACTGAGATTTTAACTTGTGATTATGCTAACTAGCATGACATGAATAATGAAGAAAGCGCACTGTTCCTAAAACATCTTATAGCCTCCCGCACATAAATGTGGTGCACAACATACCCATGTACAAGACTCCACTAGATGTGGCTTTCAGACTTCCTAGGACTCTATTGAACCTTAGGCTCTGATACCAAGTTTGTAACACCCCAATTCGCTGAACCGAATGCAACACGGTGCTCATGTACCCGAGGGACCACAAGCTAACCTATGACTGATATCTATACCTGTATATTGCAAATCATAATATAATAATGCGGAATACATAGAATTGTAAGGACATAAGGTTTAACTGAATAAAATCATATGGGTGAAAATATCCAAAACAAGTCAATCTGAAAGCTAAGTCTGAACATAATCTGAACGTAAATCTAAAAGCCTCTAAACTATCTGAATAAGGAGTTGAAGAAACATGTCTCTAACTAACTTTATAAAACTGAACTGAAGAAATAAACAAATGTATCAAATCATATTGTCCTCAAATCAATGAGGACTCACTGTGTCTCTGCGACTGGAATGCTATCGCTACTGCTGGGATGGAGCTCGTGTCTCGGAACCTATGGTGTAACATGAAAAGAAAGCACCAAAGCGCAAATGTGTCAGTACAACTAGAGTACTGAGTATACTAGGAAGGTAGGCTGAACATAAAGGGTTTCTTGCATGAACAACACTGACTGATTAATATGAATGTAGAAGTGCAAACACGCATATATAGAAACCGGGATCGTGAATATGTGATAGCATGACCTGTCCGCTAATACATGGTTTACTGATAACTTTCATGACTGATACTAATACTGATAACATGGACGACTGTATCTAAAAGTCCTATATACACTAAAATCTGAAGAATGCCCTGAGTTCTCTTATTGAGATTGACACTGAAATTATGGGAAGTAGTGTTTAACCGACATACCCCATATGTGCCGTTATGTCTAAGCTGGGGTCCAATCTCTGCCCCGACTGAAGGGGTGTCAATACCGTGCCACGGGTAAGGACAGCTAGTGACTGACCCTTATCTGGCGGGTACTTAATAAGAATTGTAGGAACACTAAATTAACAGGTGAAGCCACCTCATCAACCCTAATTTGATGGGTTAAGATGTCTCAACCTACGCTGGCTACGTAGTTCTGGAACACAAGGATGACTACTAAGAATCACACCCTAAACTGGCGGGTGAGTTCCCATCCTTGGGTTCACTCGGTTCTAACCTCTACTCCCATCTGGAGGGACTGGACATGAATAACTGACTGTGCATGACTTAATCTTACTAAATTCCATTGACTAGCGGAATGTTACTAATATCTGACAACTGACAAGATCATGAGGTTTTCCTGAGTCACATGACTAACCGAAGTCTATGGAATCATAGATTGATTTCGGATAACGTGAAACATGACATGGCTCTAGGAACACAGCTTTAGTTTTTGGGTACAAGTACCCCCAAGACTCGATAAGAGAAAACTGACACACAGGACTTGACTTGATCATAATATTTGAGTCCACAATTCATAATATCATAAGTAAGGGTTTCATAATAAGAATGATTCTCAGCAAACTATCACATGATCGGAAATTCAGACAACATTTATATACTTGCATTGCTTCAATAACATGGTCATTCCATATCGCAACAATATCATGAGCATCTCGTAGAACTTCTTCAATTCAAGACAATAGCACGGGGATCACGTTGAACATAAACTTAGAACATGGAATAGTCATTTTGGACTTATTATGTCATAAAAGCATGATTTCTATTCCATTAGGTATTTTCAGAAACACCTTACATGCATATCTTAGGCATAGATTGATTCGTCAAGATTACAAATATTCAACCACCAATTTCACATATTTATATGTTAAATACCACAATATCCTCACAATAAACATACAAAGATCCCATCTTAGGCATCATCAAACACCAACCATATGAACATCAACCAACAACAACATAAATATCATGATACAAAATTTAGAAGATGGTTCTTCAGCTTCATGGACGAAAGGAGTCCATGAATAAACTCACGCATACCTTAGAAGGAAAATTCTTGATGATTGACGAAGGAATTTCCTTGAAATCGAATCTTCAAGCTTAGTTATGCAACCCTAGTTGTTTTTCACTTTTAGTTCTCTTGGATGATGAGCTTTAAGATGATAATAGGGTTGTAATATGTTTAGAAGCTATATATTTTGTAGGGTTAAGTTTAGGGACGTCTAAGGAGTGTTAAAAGACTTAATTACCCTTAAAATAACTCAAAACACAGTGTTTTTGGCACCTGGAACTAACTTAGGCGGCGCCCAAGTGATTTCCTAAGCTAGGTTGGGTGGATCCTAACAAATCTCCTATGTTTGGTTGGGCGGCGCCTAACCAATCTCCTATCCTTACTGTCTCTCACGAAAATGGGCATAACATTTCGCTCGGGTATTGGATTAAGGCAAAATTGGTATCGTTGGAAAGCTAATTCGATTCTCTAAAATTTGGTTGGTCTAAATCAGCCAAAATACCACATTAACATCTAGTTATACTCGTTAAAATATGACCCTTGCACAATCAAACACTAAAACTTGATGGATTTGAAAACTCTTAGCTTCTATTACCTTAAGTAACTCATATGAACATGCTTAATGCATCATAAGCTATCCTATCACTAGGATATTCATTGTAAGTCATGTACTAAAGTATGAATCACAGGATAAGAGATTTCATACATAGGAATACTTATTCACTTCCTAGCTTAGAAATATGTAGGATATTACAGAGGGATAGTTCAAATTTGAGTAGGAGATGTAACTGATGGGAAAGTGGGTTGGATTAGGTTTTAAATTTCCTAGATGACCTAATCTTGGTTGGATTATATGCCCCCATAAGAGAAAATTTAAAAATGGCCCAACCGCTATGTACCACTCAGCCTAAAAGTCATGTGTTGTACCTACAATCCGTAGGTTGGCATCGTAAGTAGGACTTGAATACCTTAATCTTGTTTCTGATTCTTGGGGAACAACCTATGTGTCGTAGGTATTACCTATTATCCAAAGGATGGAGTCATAGGTAGGCGTTCAGAGACTTAAATTTTTCTTCTTATTCAAATCACTCAACTTACGAGACATGGGTTGGACTCACGACTCATGGGTTGAGTTGTATGTCCACTTACTTGGACTTATTTGAAATTTTGCAATTTATTCATGCTCCAGATATTTCTCTATGCTTCCCATCCTATAAAACAAAAAAAAATGAACACTAAAAACTCGGGTTTGCTCCTAAGAAGCGCTTGGTTTAATGTTATAGCATGCTGTGACTATGTTGCACACTCAGAATTTACCAACAAGCCCATGGGTTGAATCCCATGAAATGCTTGATTTAACATTACGGCATGACTCAACTCCCTTATCAACTCATACTTTACCAAGGCTAATATTCTTACATTATTTAATCTCCTTCGTACTTCCAATATAATGCTTAACATGATGCTTGTTAACTTTGAATGGGGCATCCCACATCGTTGTAACTCAATTGAGCCATCTAGAATTACTCTTACCATGGTGAATGTTCCAGACTTCCTAGACCTTAACTTTCCAGGAAACAAGTGAAGTTTTGAATTATACAACACGACCATATCACCAAGTCGGAATACTTTATTATCAATTCTCTTATCGTGGTACAATTTCAGCTACTCCTTTTACAAGGTTGAACTCTTAAAGGAATAAAGTAAAAACTCATCTAACTCATTCATCTTTCCAATCATAAATTTTAGGCATCACTCCATTCTACTTCTTCAATACTTATACTGTCTTATGCTCAAGTCCAACCGAAAGGTGGCATGCCTTTCCATACCCAAGATAATAAGGTAACGTGCCTATGGGAGTTTTTGAAGTTGTCCTGTGGCCCAAATTGCATCATCTAACTTTTGCAACCAGTTATTTTGATTGGCATTTAAAGTCTTCACAAAAATGGACTTGATCTCCCAGTTGGAAACCTCTACATTCCCACTTGTCTGTAGATGGTAAGGAGTTTCCATATTATATTTTACACTATATTTCTCAAGTAGGGGTTTGAAAAGACAATTGTGAAAATGTGATAAACCATCACTAATTATAGCTTGTGTAGTACAAAATCAATAGAAAATATTTTTCTTCAAAAATATTGTGACACTCCGACCTTCATTATTGGGAAGTGCAGTTGCTTTTACCCAGTTAGGAACATAGTATAGTACAACAAATATGTATTTCATTCCATGTGAACTCACGAATTGACCTATAAAGTCAATACCCTACATATCAAATAGTTAAACCCTAAGAATGGGTTCCATAGGTACCTCATTCTTCCATGAGATATTTCCCTTCCATTGCCATTGATCACCAGCCTGAGCATAGTCATGTGCAACCTTATAAATATTCAACCAATAAAAATCACATTGCAGAAATTTTTGGGCAGTGCAAATACCTCCATGGTGACCTACAACTAAAGACAAATCCAAAATACTCATCATCTCAACTTCGGGAATACACATCAGAATCACACCATTCACACACATAAAGAATAAAAATGGCTTATCCCAAAAAAAATTTTCAAAAGATGCATAAATCATCTTCGCTCATAAAATGACATATCTTCTAAGATGAGGTCACTTGCCAAATAATTTGCAAATTCAAACCAAGGGCAAAGGTCTTGTGTTACTGCCAAGACTTGCTCATTTATAAAAATATCACCAATTTTATGTTCATTCCTATTTTAACTATCACTTCATCTTCTAGGCAGGATAGATAATCTACAACTCTATTATTGGTGCTCTTTAGGTCCTTAACCTCAAAGTCAAAATATTGCTATAATAGTACCCAATAAGTAAAACTAGGATTTGCATCCTTCTTCGCCATAAGATACAAAAGAGCAGCATAATAGCGTGCATAATGACTTTTGTACCAATCAAATGGGATAAAAAATTTCAAAAGAAAACACCACCACAAATAATTCTTGCTTAGTAACTGTGTAGTTTTTTTATGTGGGTTTTATTGATTAGCCATCACAATAAATGGGACGAAGAATATTTTTGTGTCTTCAGGCTGAGACTGCTCCTAGGGGCACACTACTAGCATCATACATCACCTCGAATAAAAGGTGGTCCGGTGTGGAGACAGAATAATAGGAGTAAAAATCATCCTCTCTTTTAGGCACTCAAAAACCTTGAGGCAAGCATCATAAAAAAATATTCACTTACTTCTTACTAATTTGAACAATGGATCTGGAATCTTAGAAGTCCTTAATGAATCGCCTGTAAAAATCTACATGAACTAAGAAATTCAAGATTTATTTAATAGAAATTAATGGGGGTAATTTTTCAGTCACCTCAAGTTTAGCCTTGTTGACTTCTATACCCTTATTGAAAATTTTGTGCCTAAGAACTAACCCCTCTTTGACCATGAAATGACACTTTTCCTAATTCGGCACCAAGTTGCACTCTTCATATATTTGTTTTGCATTTGCCAAATGGGACAAATAATCATCAAATGAGTTACCCACAATTGAGAAATTATCCATAAATACCTCAATAGTATCAGCCACCATATCAGAAAAGATAGAAATCATTCAATTCTGTAAATTATCGGGATTATTAAAAAGACCGAAAGGCATCTTTTTAAATGCAAATGTAATATATGCACAAATGAAATAGAAATCTGATTATTCATCAAGAAAACATTACCATCCTCTTCCTGTTAAATAGTCTAACTTTTTGTCCATGAATGGCATAGAAAAGTGATCCTTATTAGTCCAAGTATTTAGATTCTGTTAACCCATAAAAACTCATCTGTGACTGATCTCAAGGGAATAAACTCATTCTTGTCATTGGTGACCACTATAATCCCACTGTTTTTCATCATACACTAAATTTGCCTCACTCACTTATTATTGGTAATAAGATAAACAACACTTGTATCTAACCACTAAATAATCTGATTTCTCACCACCTCTTGTGTAGGTTTATCTAGATTATGTGATGCCAAATTTTAGGATTAATGCTTACTTTTCTGAGTGCTAATTCTAGGCGGAATTCTAACAATATCAGCAATAGTCCAACCAATGGCCCATTTAAACATTTACAACACTAAAATCAAGGACTTGACTCATGAATCTAATAAATATGTTGCAATAACAATCGTGAAGGTTATTATCCCCCAAGAATGCATAAAACAAATAATAAATGAGGGTCTTTAATTCCAAACTAGGTAGGCCTTCAATAGATGGTTTAGCTAGAGAGCTTTCTCTATTCTCCAAATAAAGATCAAAATTTTTTGGTGCATAATTAAAAGAACCTCTACCTACAAGCTCACTCACCATTTTATCATACTGATTAATACAATCGCTATCAAGTTTTATGATCACAGCTACTAAAACCTCAACACCAAGTCTCTGCTTAATGGGTGCAACCAATCCATCTTCATCTATGTAGTATAACATCGAAACTCCTCGAATATCTTTCAATTTCTATATCACTTACACATACTAAAAGTGAATGTTTCATCATTATGTTTGAATTTTATTTGTGCTATCTTCATGTCGACTAATGCCCTACTTATATCTTGGAAAGGTCTATCAAAGATAATAGGGATCTCAAAATCAACCTCACAATTGAGAATTAACAAGTCAATTAGGAATATTAAAGAAGAAACTTTCACCAATGCATCACATAATATACTAATCAACTTTTTCATAATGCAATCAACCATCAATAGTCTCATAGAGGTCTGCTTAGACAACCCCAACCCCAACTATTTGTATAGAACTAGCGGCATCATATTAATACTAGATCCCAGATCACATAATACTAGTGCAAAATTTAAGGACATAATAATATAAGGAATAGTGAAAGCTCTGGGATCCTTCTTCTTCTCAACAAAAGATCATGAGGTGATAACACTACAAGGGTGCATATTATCAATAGCTCAAAACTCATCATCCTATTTTAGTCATAAAATGCTTCATAAACTTTGCATAGCTAGGAATTTGTTCTTAAGCTTCCACAGAAGGAATATTCATTGACAACTTTTTCCATATTGATATAAATTTTTTATATTTACCTTCTATAGTTATTTTAACATTTGTAGAAAATATGAGGGAGGTCATAGAATGGGATTTAATGTTGGTGTGACCTTTTTGCCCTTCCATTTTTCATCATCAGCTCATTTCTATATAACCCTTGGTTTTTGAGATGTCACGCCACGAGTCACCAACTTTTAATTTTAGTTTTTGGCCCATTATCAACATCTATAATATCATTTATCACCTTATCAACAACCGATATAAGTTGATCAATAATAGTCTTACCACTCCAAATAGTAATGGTAGACAGAGACTGTCGTTTTTCAAATTTTGAAATGGTATTACTTGGAATAATGCCTTATTAATATTAATTCAATATGGCAGACATCTAACCATACTACTGCTCAAGATGCTTAATTACGGTTGTATGCGACTCTACTTTTTTGCTCAACCCTGATATACTTGCCTTATCTGCTTGAGGAAATTCTCTTGGATTTTTGAACCATTTACAAGCTTAGAAAATAATACTTCTATTCTAAAACTTTCAAACACAGCATAAAGATTCCTTGATGAAACCTAAAGACCAATCTTGTTCTTGTAAGCATTCTTTCACGTCCATTCTCTATCACAATCTTAGATTTTATACCTATACATATTTCCATAGTAGTTTCAACCTCGATTGCCTTTACTGGAGTTTCAGGAGTCATGATTAGACCCTTGTCCCTTGGCTTAAGAACTCATAATCTCTCTCTCTAAGGACTTTACCTCTTTTTCAGAAATAAACTCTTTATTTCTAAAAGTCTTACCTTGAGAACCTATAGTATTCATCTGTTCTGCTCCTATGGCTACGAATTTCTTAGTAAGCAAACCAATCTCAATCATCAACTCTACTAACTCTTTAGCCACTATCTTATCCAATGTTTTCTGCTCATTAGAAGCACCAATATCATAAATACTAGGCACACACCAACTTGTGCCCTAGGAAAATTAGAAAACTAGAAATTAAAAAATGAAACCAAAAACTTCAACATAATCAATTAATCAGACCATAATCGTATTACCCAATAACATTTCCATAATTTTTTGTTGTCCAAATTATACCTCAAAGAAAGTATAAAGCGGTCACTTGTTAAATATAGAACCCAACTACATTAGTGTTAATCCCATTATTTTATTTCTTCCCGCTAATTTATGTAATGTTAATTTTTATCCTGAATTATATTTAGGAATGTCAAAAGGGTTCTTTGGGAAATTTTTAGATTTTTAGAAGGGATTTAGTGTCATTTTGGGACCCTAGGGAAGTGAAGGTCTCTAAAAAGGTCATGCCATAGATATTAAACTCAGCGATATTTGAATGGCATTGAGGGTAACCTCCTTGATATTTGTGTACCATGCTAGTGGTTTAATATAATCCATTTTTTAAAGTTATCACTTGGGTGAGGTGATTTTGGTCTTTTTACCCCTTGTACGACCTTATCACATAAAATAATCTCATTCGCTTCTGTTTTCAAAGATCAAATCATTCTCTTTCTTTATTAAACTCAAAATCCAAGAACATTTAAGGGTTTTATAGTAAATTCATCATATAGGCTCTAAACTTTTAATTGACTATAATTTCTTGTGTATTTTAGGTATGTTTCTCTTCACTAACTTGAATTTTACATTGTGTCATTAATTAAATGGATTTTCAAGTAATTTAAATTATGGGTTTGAAATTAGGTTGAGGGGTTATAGTTGTCATATATTTAATTACTTTTCCCGTGTTCTAAATTGGTTATTCATGCTTTGAATTATGGTTTTAGGATTGAATTAGTACACATTTTAAGTGATTTGAATGAGGGACATTGGTTTCCCCATATTAGATGCATTTTTTTTTGAAATATATTAACCTTAACCCATTTTGAAAATTTAATTTTAATTATGGATAATTGTATGGTTTAACTTATTTTAAATCCATTACATTGAATTAAAGGATGAATTGATACGAATATGGTTTTGGATGACCTTGGTGGCCTTGGTTTTGTATTTTAAATAGAATTTGGGATTCCAATTTAGTTGAGTGGATGCATTTGGCATAAATATATTATCTTGCACACATATTAGTATGATGATCCCAAGTGTAAAAGCCTTAGGGAATGACTCCTAGGTTAATGGATGATTTTTTGTGCAAATTGTTTTAATTTGGGTTTAAAGGGAATTGTGTAGCTCACCGAATGAACGCTAGATGGCACGTTTGCCTATACTGGGGCTCTATATGACTGTTTGCTTAATGTATGCTTGATATGTATATTTATATATATATATATATTAGGACGGCTATTGTCTTGGTGGCTTTTTTCCTCGGTTCGTATGGCTAACATACATAAGGCCCTTTCAGTAGGAGTAACTAAACCCATATAGACTATGTGTTCATTTTGGATAGATTGAGCTACAAAGTTTAGGTTAAATTTTTAAACTCTTATGTTCATGACCCTTTACACTATCTTGGCATCCTATATATGTATAAATAAATGTGTGAATATGATTTTGACATATTAAAGACATGGCATTATATTATCACTTTCCTTCAGTTCCATGCTAGTATTTATTCCACCTATCATCCTAGGATGCTACATTATTTCATGATGTAAGGTCTAAAGACTTTTCTATTGCTCCTATGTAGCATTAGGTGGTTGAGCTTGTCGATTGAGTTGTTGTGTAGTGGTGATCCCCCATCCTTTGGAAAGCCTTGTCATTTTATTATTCTTTCTTTATTGACTTAGTACTATTATATTTTTTTCTTTTGTCATAGTCTGGGGCATGTCTAGACTTGGTTACTATTTTGGTTTTAGAGCCTATAATGGACAAGTGTGGGTTGGTTATTTTTTTGACTCTAAGTTTTTTCTTAAGTTATCTATTCATCTTTTTATTACTATTTGATTGGCTTCTTCTTTAGCTTTATGGTTATTTTTCTCTTAAGGTTAGTCTAAGGGGTTGTTCTCTAATCAATGGTAGGCTTAAGATAACCGTTATGGATAGGCTTGGGGTTGGGTTATAATAAGATTGGTATTAAAGCAGATTTTAGGGTCATTGGGTGTCCATAAAGCCATGTCGAGTAGAGTCCTTTTATGGGTATGTGGCATGCAACACTTCTAAGGTGGAGTCTACAACGCATTTAAGCATGTTTCCCTTTCTTGTGTTATATTTTGGGCTATAGAGTCTAGTATTATGAAATTTCTGTAACTCCTGGCTTACTTGCATTTTAGATCATGTCTCCCTAAAGATCTTATGTTCGTAGAATCTTTAATAAACACTTTGTCTTTCCTGAGGTGAATGTGGTGCGGACCCACTCTATTTATGGAGTGTAGACCTGGTCTAGGGTCCCTTCTACTTAGTGTTCTTCCCCACATGTAGTTCCACTAGTCTTTACTAGTCCTCCTTAAGTTTCTAGAGCTTATGACACTCATTCTTAATCTCCTCAAGGAATATCTCTAATGTGCAGTTTTGCCAGTATATTCATATGCTTAATCAAATGATGGCATTATAGTTTCATCAGTCTGATAGTATTGGTTCGATTTCTCAGTATCCTTAGGTCACTCAGGTTTGCAAGTTCATGAGGTTGAATCCCCAACCTTTATAGGCTCTAAGGTATAGAAGGATCCACAGCGGTTCATTGATGAAATAGAGAAAATCTGTAGGGGGTGGATGCTACTGATGTAAAGGGTGTAAATTTGTTTCATATCAGTTAAAAGATGTAGCATATCAGTGGTGAAAGGATTTGGAAGCTATGAGAGGTGATGATGCTTAACAGGCATTATTGGATAACTTTTAGGTGTTTTTCTTAATTAATTCTTTCCTTAGGAGTTGAGGAAAGCTAAGGCTAAAGTGTTTGTGAACTTAAAGCAAAGGAATGTAACTGTAAAAGAGTATGCTCTAAAATTTCAGTAGTTATCCCATTATGCTCCAAAGTTAGTGGCTAACATGAGATCTAAAATGAGAAAGTTTACTTCTCGTTTTTCCCGTAATTTGGTATTGGTGTGTAAGGTTGCTACATTTAATAATTATATAGATATCTCCAGTTTAGTGTTTTATATGAAGTAGGTTGAGAATGGCAAAAAAAGCAGGAAGATATGAGATAGAGTGTTGTGGCTTAGATGAACACGCAAGTGCACGTGATCATACAAGTAATATAGTGATTTAGACAATCAGATATCGTTTCACGAGGACAAACCAACTAGAAATTTAACCAACTTTTATTTTTAGACAATGAGTATTAAGTGTTGTAAAGTATTAAGATAATTTTGAAATTAAGAATAAAAATGTAAATTAATAAATAAGAAATGAAAGTTTATGACTTAAGCAAAGCAAGCAACGGTTGTAAAAAATAATGATAAGAATTCCAGGGTTGAGGCTTTTCACACAATCATACAATTATCTATTCTTATAGCAGTCTAATCGGTTATTGGGTTTTTAGTTCGCAAGGTTTAGGCTATGATTTTTTGTCTCCCGACCTCAAATTTTCAATCTATTGAATATTGTGGCTACAAATCCCACAAAGTTACAACAATTTTTCTAGCTTCATAAAGTAATCTTCTTATAATTGAACCAAACAAGGCTTCAAAGTATATCCTTATCCTATATGCTAATTGAAACCCCTTATTTTATAAAAGGGGTAAGAACCTTGCTCCTTAATTTCTTTGTTCTATCCTATGATTCTCCTCCCGAATTCACATAGAAATATAGATTTATTCTAATGATCGTCACTCATCAAAATAGTGAGCTCAAGAAATTAAGAACAACCCATATGATAATCCAAAAAGAAACTTCTATAAAGAATATCAAAGAGTAAGCATGTTCTTGGCCTCAACCCCAGAACAAGGGCATTTAGCCACTCGTGTTTGAATTAAACATCAAAAATAAGTAATTAATCAAAACCAAAATTAATCTTGAAGTAAAGAAGTTCAAAAGAAAAAATAAGAACTCTAAAAGAAAGAATTCTATGCTTTTCCGCCGCTACTATGCTTGCCAAAAAGTTTTTACAATTGTTCTCGTGTGTTCCTTTTATGCTTGGGAAAATTTCACCAGATTTGCACACTTGATGTGATGCACCACTAAACACATTTATCTAGCCAATGCATCACGTCAATATCATGTTGATGCCCTTGAATTTGTCTTAAAAAGTTTGACTAAGCCTAATTCTTCCATACTTGATGTGACACCTCAAGATTGCGTCGTGTTACTGGAATTGTCATCTCAAAATTTGACTAAGTCCCCAAGCTTACACACCGACGCGTCACGTTGAATACGTGTCGATGCACTTGAAGTTGATCATGAAATTTTGGCTAAGGCATAAAATGCACCAATCGACGTGATACGTCAAGTTAGCAGCGCGTCACTGGAAATTCACTTTAAATATTCACTTGACTATCATAAATCCTTAGCTCCTTCCTGTTATCCTTACTCTCGTGCATCTACACATGTTCTTGGACTTGACCGACATGGTCTTTCACATAAAATATGTGTCCAATTTTAGTCCAAATCCCTTGGAAATTTACCCTATATTTCTAATCACATCGGTTAGCCATATAACATAATTTAGCTTACAACTCAATATAATACACAATTTTTATTCTCAAGAAAAGTCCAAATATGGGTAGATAGAGGTTTTGGACATATAAATATGCCCAAGATTGCCACCCCACACTTAAAACTTTGTTCGTCCTCGAACAACTTTAAGCAGCACAATCACCCAACATTCTAATCACAATCTAAGTGTCATGCTAGCGTTGGGCACATGAACACATTACTTCACACTTCACCATCCCAATAGTGACATTCAAGTCGTTGGCAAACTTAATAAAAAAAACCGCAATCAAGCTACAGAATAAGTAATCCAGAATTTCATCTGTATGCACCCTCACAACAAGAAAGTTTTCCCCGTATCACTCATAATTTTTCACAATTTATCATGAGGGGGATATCAAAATTCAATCACTCACTCTCAACAAAGAATTCAAAAATAATAGGTAATGAACCATAAGCTTTCCCTTAGTTTAATACTCCACTAATAGTCAAATGTTGTAATGTCGGATCAATTAGGTCTTTCATGGTTGTAATACAGGCTAAAGGGCAGGTAGGAACTATTTAGGAAATAGTGGCTAATCTCCCTGAGCACTTTAATACATAACCATCTTCAATTATAATCACATTTTATCAACCTAATTATTTTAAATTTCACTATCCTTACACATTCTTTGTTTCACCCCCCATATTTTTAAACACCTTAACAACACTACGGCAGGAGTATTTTTTTATTTACATCAAAATTCAATTCTCATATTTTCTTCACACCCCAATTCTTGTTACGCACTCCTATAGTATCCACCCTCAACCTAATTTGCCTTGGTTGAGGTGCACATTGTCCTAAATGGACCAGGGTCAAAACAGGTTCATTGTAAAAAAAACTGGGTAACCACAACTGAAACTACGATCATAATTTTTTTTCTAATGCCTAACCATCACAATTAAACATACCATGAACACTTCTTTAAGGCTTCACTTTCACCTTTTTCCTTCTTAAATGTCACATTCCCCTTTCTTTCATTGTTTGTATTAAAGCGCTTAGGAACTATGGATGGAATTAAGGTCTATCAAACAAAGGATTGGCTACAAATAAGGCTACCAAAGAAATCAGGCTATAGGCTCAATGGGGCTAACTAAGGATTAGCATAAGGGTAGGTAAATAAAGTCTTTACAATTTTGTTAACAAAGAAATGCCTAAATCACTTGCTACACCCAACATCCTTTATTTCGCTTTGTAAACACAACGGGTAAGTTCTAGTCATTCCTATACATGTAGAATATAAACAAATACTCACGCACTTGGTGCATGCTAAGAATAAAGTTGGATCCTTACGGTGTCTGATAGTGCTCTTTATCAAATTCAACATTAACCAATTAAATCAAACAACACTTGTTGGGCTTTAACATCTAAATACATCTCATTATTTAGTTTAATCACAATTGCATTTATAGTTCACAAAATAAAGACATATTTTCCCAACACACAACATTTCTCAAAGGTCGCAATCGGGGTCCTATCATTTTCTCAACTTCTAAATACGTACTCCCCTTAAGACGGTCGCCATCGATCTGTCATAGGGGAAGGCAACTAACTGTGATGATACAAAAATGATAATTGCTAGAAAGGGCAAACATAATTATTGTAATCTAAAAATTACCACGAAGGGTGAAAATAAAACACACTTTAAGCTAGAACACTTTAATCTAAAATTGCCAAAGAGGGCAATAATCTTACCAAAGTGGTCAATAATTCAAATTGTCAACTTACAACCCAACAAAACATAAAAACATAACAGAAATAGAAATTGTTCAACTAAAAACCAACGTAGTTCAGAAATTAAAGATGAAGATGAAAGATCAACCACCCCACACTTAAACGTAGCACTGTCCCAGTGCTAATAATAAGCATAAGGCAGGGTGGCATTGTATCCCCTGCTCAATCGAATGACACTAATGCCATAACATTATCATCAGCATCGTCATCATCACGAAAGTCATCACCTGAATCACCATTATGTGACTGCTCTTCATCCATAGACTATTCATCTGAATAACACATGCGCCTTTTCTTATCCGTGTAGATATCATCATCTAATGGCTTATCAATATCTGAGCTAGTTCGTAGCATAGTTCGAGCATGAAGTCCTAGTGGGTAGTCCAACTCAATAGCACGAATCTCCTGTTGGGTGGCTGGACATCCCCTAGTCTTCAGTTGTAACATAGTAAGCCTATACATACGGCCTGTGATCTCATCATTCCGATTCTGACAATCGGGCATAGTCAAATTGACACCATAAGGAGCAGGTCCCTTAGTGCAGGAAAAATCTAATGGCCTGTGATCAATAGGTTGTCTATAATCAACCTCCTCCTCTGGCACACCATGCAACCTCAAAAATTTAGTCAGGAGCCCATCAAAACCATATCTGTGACCCCCCAAAATCTAGCATTCCTCATCACAAAAAATATAATAGCACCAATATTCAAATCCCAATCTTCACGCATCAGACCATAGATAATACAAACCCTATAACAAATTACCTCCATCAAATGAGTACCATGAATAAGGAAAAATAGATGATATTTGGCCACAAACAAGCCTCCCTATTCAAATGAGCAAATAAGAGTAACACATGAGTACCACCATCTTTATGATGAATACACCTAGCCATTGAACAAGTTCCGCAAAGGAGATGATGGATGTGCTGATATTCTCTTCAATGTCTTCGCATCCACAATGGGTGTACCTAGCAGCTCATTCATAATATTAGCAATAAAAATAATCACATGAAACCATGCCTCAACCTCAAAGTTTTTTGGGTTCCAATTAGCATAGAATTACCTCACAAGGCTTGATGTGTAAGTAGACGCTAACATATTTGAGAATTTTAATTGAGAGTAATTGCAAAGCCTTAAGCAACTTTTATCATTTTTGATTTCATAGTAGAAGTCAAGAGGCAAGAGAACCAATAATTATGGAAGTAAAAGAGTTGAAATCTAAAGCAAATAGAAGAGAAGTATGGCTGACGACGTTCCTAATAAGTCATCAGCACTCTGATAGGTTATCTCTTTATCGTTAGCCTTAAAAAGAGAATAGGATTCAGTTGGACGAAGTGACAATGACATGTGATAATCCATCAAACTTATGATAAGCCATCAGAGTCACCATCAATCTTAGATAGAACATAGGAGATGAGGTAGAGAAATGACGACATTGTCTGATATGTTATCACAGTTTTGATAAGCTATATGGATTCACTGTAAGACTTAAGTAAAAATTGTCAAAATTAAAGAGGAGCTGACAACATCCGTGATAAGTCGTCAGCCTCCTGATATGGTATCACGCATGTCGTCACCTAATTCGAGAAAAACACCGAACTCTGTGATTTTATTTCCAAAATTAGGATAAAGTATTTAAAGCATAGTTTAGGTTTTTCTAATGAAAATTCTAAACCTATTTTGTAATGCACATATTTTGTTATTTTCTCTCTAGTTTCTTAGCTTGAACAAACCAATTAACTTTGAAGAGATTATCATCAATATTTTAGGATTTCTACTTTGATCTCAGCAAAGAAAAACTCATTGCTATTCATCTTGTTGTATGTTCATCTTTCAAAATATAAATTCAACTTGTTGTATCGATTATTACATTATGAGTTGCTAAATCCCTTGAACTCGAATTATGGAATCTATGGGTTAGGTCTTGGTAAGTTACTAAGTGTTCAATATTCTAAAGGTAATAGGACTCTTTGATACGTCTGAGGTTTTAATTAATGTCTATTGGTTGCAAACTATAGATAGCACCTACTTTGATTTGCTTAAGATAAGAAATCAACTATAGTAGAAAGTGAATTATTGACAGGGACTTGGAAGCTACCAAACTTTCGCTTCATAATTGACTTTGTAACAAGGTTAATTGACCTGAGGTAAAGTCTGCTTAGTAAATATAAATTCCCTAAGTTCAAGAGGATTAGGTAATTAAATGCTTAAGTTGGTCGAGAGACATTTAGGCATAACTTTGATAAAGACAATCTGTTGTTCCTACCTATTGTGAGAATCTTGAATCACTATTAGCATCTATCAAGTACCAAAACCTATAGTGAACATAATTCTAGTTTTCCATAAACTCTTGATTATAAACACTAAAAATAAAGTGACCAACAATTATTTCATAATCCCAAAACCCCCATTTCAGGAAACATCCAACTATCAGTTGATTAAATCGCAAATGACTTAAGTTCACACCATATTCACTGTGGGATTCGACCCCACCTAGTTGGGTTAAATATTGACAACAATCTCTTACATTCTCATTAGAGAGGTGTAGTTTGAGCATTATAAAAACTGGCGTCATTGCTAGTGAATACTATTGTAAATTGAAGTTTGTGTGCACTAATTGACTGTTAGTCAAGTTTCCTAGTTTTACGTTTATTTGTTGTTTTTGTTTATTGCATGATCTTTGTAGTGTATGCCAAGAACTAGAATTTCCGAAGAACTATTATTACCATTTATTCCAAAACTGCAACGAATTTGAAGAATGAAAAACCAGCAGGAGGATGACAGGTTAGCAGCCTTAGCTAGAGCTCAGGTGAATGTGTAGAATGTTGGTCAATAAGTATGGCATCCAAATCCTAAGGATAAAGATTTAGGAGATGAGGAGTTTCTAAACCCTGGTAACCAAAGGCGTGCAGAGCAAGTAGCTGCACCAGTGCAGCGTAATGCTAACAGTAACCGTCCATTCTGAAGAAGGCAAGATTACCAGCCATTCCAGTATGACCTCAATGATGATGATGATGATGGAATTGATGGAGAAGGTGCAACATATGTAATTATTCCTCCACTATTGGAACCTGGGGAAAAATTCAACAATACAAGTACTATGATTCAACTCCTTAATCTGAAGGGGTTGTTTGGTGGCCTTCCTAGGGATGACCTAAACTTGCATCTAGTGAACTTTGTCACCATCTGTAAATCTTTTGATAACCCAGGAGTGGGTCAGAATGCAATCCTCTTGAGATTGTTGCCGTTGTCTCTATTTGGGGAGGCAATAATATGGTTAAATGAGCTAACGCCTAATTCGATAACTAATTGGAGATAGTTGAAAGATACATTCCTAGAATAGTTTTTTCCACCTTCTAGAAGGGATAGTTTAGGGTTGAGATTAGTAACTTCAGACAGCTCTCGACCGAAGCCTTGCATGACACCTGGGAGAGATTGAAAAAGAAGTTGACACAGTGTCTGAACCACAATATGATGGACATACACTTGATAGAGACTTTGTACAGGGCTCCTTACTCTGTGATAAAACCAATTATAAATAATGCTATTAGTGGTTTGTTTGTTGATGTTACATTCCCATAAGCTTCAAAAATTCTAGAGAGAATGATCAAAAAGAATCGGGCATAGCATACTAGAGACTCTGTGGTAGTAAGCCCTACTGTTTCTATGGCTATGACTATAGAATAACGCAAAAGAGATGAGGAGCATGACCAAGATGTGGCTCACCTAAAAATGCACATGGACTTGCTAACCAAGCACTTGCTATCAGGCAAGACTGAGAAGGTGAAAGTTGTGGGATCTCAAGATAGAGTTGATACAGATCTAGAAGAAGAGGCAAACTATGTTAATAATCAGAGGGGTTTTTGAGGCAAAAACTTAGATAATTAAGGTCAGAATTATTATGATAAGCCTTGTTATAAAGATAGGGAGCAGGGAAATTCAAGGAGCAATAATGATAGGAGCGAGCTATATATCCCTCCAGAAAATCGTGAGGCTGCTACAACAAGTTCTAAAAAGATGTCCATGGAGGACATAATGGCTAAATTATTAAAGGGAGTGGAGGCTACCAACTCAGGAGTGACTACCATTAAGACCGATCTGTCATCTATTAGTCATTCGGTAAATTCATACTCCACTTAAAACAAGCAGCTAGAACAACAAATGAGAAAACTCTCCACAATGCTGAATCAGAGAAAGAGAGGAACATTACCTAGTGATACAGTCTAGAATCTACAGAATATGGCTCATGTATGGTGATTACGACTAGAAGTGGTAAGATATTACCTGGCCCTTTTATGGGTAAAAATATAATTGATAAAGTGGTTGATGATGACCTAGAAGAAGGTGTTCCAATGGAGTCTGAGAAGCTAGATGGTTTTAACGATGCTCTGGAAAAAGGGAAAGAGACGGATAAGGAGGTACTGGTAAAAACTCTCCTAAGACCACCGCCTCCGTTTCCTTAACAGCTGTAAAAAAAAAGCTGATGATACAAAGTTAAGCAAGCTCATGATGATGTTAAAGCAGTTAACAATAAATGTGCCTTTGGTTAAGGTACTTGAGCAAATGCCAGGATACGCTAAGTTTATGAAATACCGTATCACGAAGAAACGGAAGATTAGCCATGATCCGAAGTACAATCTCCATTATTGTGGTGCTATCTCCTCTAGGTCTTTAATGCAGAAAAAGGCAAACCCAGGAGAATTTACATCTAATGTACTATTGGGTCCCTCAATTTTACAAAAGTCTATATAATTTGGGAGCCAGTATAAATCTAATGCCACTTGTTGTGTATAAGAAGCTGGGTTTGAGGGATCCTACCCCAATAAACACGTGGTTGGTGATGGAGGATAGGTCTGTAAAGCGTCCAATGAGCATATTACATGATGTATTGGTAATGGTGGCCGACTTTATACTGCCTACTAATTTTGTAGTCCTAGACTGTGAGATGGACTTCTAAGTACCCATCATCCTGGGTAGATGGTTCCTTGCAAATGGGAGAGTGATAGTAGACATGAAGCTAAATAAGCTGAAGCTCAAGCTCAATGACAAATAAGAAATATTAAAAATACACTCATCTATGACCCAGCAAAAGGAGATGAGTGCTTTCTCAATCATGGATGTATTCTATGAATATGGTAAAGAGATATCAGCTGGTTGTCTTGACTAAGTCTGAGTAGTCAAGTAACCAAGTCGCGCCGCGAATTGGCAACCCAATTTTTTTATATTGTAGCAAAGCGTTTATTATTGTAGCTAGGTTCCAGTCCAATAAAGGCGAAATCTGTGTATCCAAATAAGTATTCTTGATGAGATATTTGACGGGCTATCATAACAGTGATAAGTCATTATATTCGGCATCAGAGATATCAAACCTGAGGCATGTTCTATTAAGGCTGATGATAATCATGATAGGCTATCATAAGTGTGATAAGTCATCAGCCTTTTTCATCAGAAAGCCTAAAAGAGTAGATTAAATTTTTGGCCAAATTCAAAAAAATCTGACCCGGCCCATAGCTTTTCCTTTCCACCTTCCCGTGTATTTTCTTTCTTTTCTTCAAGTTTTATTTCCTTCCATATTTAGTTTATTTTCTTCCCTTTCTAAAGTATTTCCAATTAAAACAACATAAAAATTCCTTCCTTGTGAGTGTGGGTTAAAGTCAAAATCAAGAGTTCTTCTTTCATCAACTTCTTCTTACTCGTGTAACCAAGTTGAAGGCACTTATCAGGTATGCCTAAAACCTAACTCTTCACTTTAGTTGGTAAGTAATAAACTAATGTGAACCAAGGTTCCCAAGAAGATTGAGTTAAGTTTAGCTTGCCAATATGTCAAAATCGGGAAATAGATTTTGTTGTGCAAGTTTGGGACTTAATGCTTAGCTCAAAAATGCGAATCAATTGGATTTTAAGAGGAAATTGCATTAAAAATCAAGTTAAAGTTGATTTGGGGTTGTGTCCTAAGCCGACGACCTGGATGATAAGTTATCATATTTTTGATGGCTTATCAGACACGTCGCCATAAGTTGATAGAATTTTGTGGGTTCTTTTTAGAGCTGACGATATTCATGATAAGATATCACAACTGTGATGCCTTATCAGACATGTCTTCACACCTTTGATCTGAAGCATTAATAAACCCTTTCAAGGGGTGTGAAACTTCAAAGACTGATGTGTTTGTGTATATAATCTGGAGTGCCGACTATTGGTTTTCCTTTTGCTACAGGTCTTATAATGGTACCCAAAGGAAATAACCCAAAAATCTACAATGAAAGGGACCAAGGGATGTATACCTTGCAGACTCTTCAATGAGGGCTCCGATTATGAGGAGGAGGAGCCACTGCTCCAAAAGAAAAAGAAAATCCCAAAAAATCCTTCACCACCTCCACCAGTTAAGGTGGAGGAGAGTGAAGAGAGTGATATTAAGCCAACATCATCTGAACATACAATTTTTGAGTAGACAGCCTCTGAGCAATAAAAGTCTGAATATGCTGAATCTGAAGAGCATGATTCAGATCATCTTGATTTTGAGGAACATGATTTAGAGTATCATAAATCTGAGGGACCATCATCTGAGTCCCCTTCTACTGAGAAAAAAGATAATAAAGAATATGATTCGGGGAATTATGATTAAATTCAAGAGCCCTGCAGTTCGAGATATTGCTAGGTGGAAAATTCCCAAGGAACAAAAAATCTTCTATGATGGGCTTCACAGAACAAAACAAAGGCACATTAAAAAGCCAATCATTGATGAAAAGAAGATCATCACTACCGAGCTAAACAGATATTCTAAAGTCGAGCAGAAATTCTGAGACTATGACTTAGGATGGACTGCAAAAGGAGGAAGCTTATTTTGCCCTACACTAGTCAGGGAGTTCTATGTGAACTATCAGGCTCAATTGGAAAACATATGTAAAGAAAGAGAGAAATCAGTTGATCAACCCTTGTTGGATAGAGTTCCAGTACAGGGTGTGATAGCGGATTTCTCAGAAATGACAATCAACAGATTTCTTCATGGCCTCGGATTCACTCCACAAGCCACTTCATCTACTTTCTATGCTTGTTTGAAGCACCATGAGAATCAACAGCCTTGGTTAGCGACCCTCATAGCTGAAGGAAAACCTAAATGGCTGACCAACCCTAATGAGTGGATTTTTAAGGCTTCCCTGACTTAAGAGGCAAAGTTCTAGTGGGGTGTAGTGTGCACCCATTGGATGCCTACTGAGGGAGATAATATCCTTGGAGATGATAGAGAAATATAGGTCACAAGTCCTGTGGCTAAACTGAAGTTGAACTTCGGGGAGATCATTGCTGAGAAGATAAAACTTTGAGTATCAATGCCTGATATGGCATATCCTTTCCCTTATCTTGTTACAAGGTTATGTAACGCAACCTATGTACCTGAGGTTATGGGGTTAGATAAAGAATCGCTTTCCAAGAATACCTATAATCCTATCCGATATGATAAAAATCAGCCGAGACTGATACTTGACAGAGGAGCAGGAATTAAATAGACCCACTAGTTACAGGTACCAGCTCAGCACCTAATGCAGCGGTGCATAATTCTAAGGCTGTAGCACCGACCTCCTCAGCAATAGAAGATTCAATGCCTAGAAATGAAACAAATCCTTCAGTTGCTGTGTCTACCAGAGAATTTGCCTTCAACCCTATGAATTTCAGAAGAGTGTCAAAATAAGCCAAGTGGTGCGAGGCTCAGCTGCAACTTTTTGTGAAACAATTTGAGTCTGCAGTAGACAGGAGGATTAAGGCAGCACTGGAACCCTTTTTGGCCTTGCCTGATTGAATGATGAATTAGAAAATCATTTTAATACACGGGTAAGAAAAATATTGAGCTCAAACCTTGCATAATTTAAAGCAGCCCTGGACAAGTTGAAGGTGGATGTTGGGGTATTACAGCAACACCAACTTACAGTGTTGGCAGATTCGGCTGTTAGTGAGTCTGAAGGTTAAATCCCATTGCTTAATCTCATAGGGGAACCAATTAAGAAAAGAAGAAGAAGAAGGGTGAGAAGAAAGATAAAGGTTAGAGAAAAAAACGTAATAGTGGTGAAGAAAGAAAAATAGCAAAGCGAACAACAAAGAAAGATGAAAAAGAGGAGACGTGAAAGGCGATGATAAAGTCACTAACTGACAATGAGAAATGGGAAAAGGCCCTGTGAGCGATAGACGTGGGTGCCTCAACTAATAGTCCTCTAACAACTGCTAGACCAGATATGTCTGAACGGGGGGGACTCTCGCTAGAGATAAGGCAGTTGAGGATGCAGCAGCAGGGTCAGGGACCCATGATCCGTATGCTTGATCTACTCCAGGTATACCCTAACCCTTAATTCATTTTTTTATTTTAAGCTGAGGGTGTAGGGTGAGTTGTTGTTGTAACATTTTGTAGTTGACTAGGAGAAATACAAGTACCTGAGGCAATTAACATGGTTTTTTTATTTTGTGAACACCTCTCAAGTGGTCTAACTCTTTAACTATGTGATTTGCATCTAATTGTGACCACTGTGCATTTTGTATGGTATTAGTTCTAGTGACTTGATAACCATTACTAAACAATTGCATGAACCGGATAAGTAGTAACTTATGATATATGTGTGCCATGTGCGTGTGAGATTCTACTTAGTTCCCTTTGTATGTTAAATTCAGAACTTGCCCATTTAATCTTACTTAGGTTAAAGGATAGGGGTTAGGAAAGGATCATAGGCCATTTTGATATTATCTCACTTTATCCTAAATGACCTTCTCAGTATGCATAATATCCTTTGATCCCTATTTTGAACCTGAATAGCCTATTTTTTTTTATGATACCTATCACTGTCCCATTTTTATATCATAATGAACCTGTTTTGGCCCTGGTCCTCCTTGGACACTATGCACCTTGACATAGGAAAATGGCCTAAGTTGAGGGTGGCTATCATAGGGGTACATGATGTAAAATGAGTATGAAGAAAGGTAGAATAAAAGAAAAGAATAAAAGGCTGGGTGCAGTAGAAAAGGGCAAGAAAAGAAAAGTTGTAAAAAAGAAGAAGTGATTGTGGGAAAGAATCACACCCATCCTGAATAAGTGTGATTAAGAAAAGAGAAGAGTAGAAAAAGGTAAATGAGTGAAACCCTAAAAACTAGTGTAGTGTTAAGGAGGGTTAGTCAGTTTAAGTATCATCGAGTATTATTCCAGCCTCTAGCCTACATTACAAGCCAAAGAGAAGACCTATAGTAATCCTAGATGACCTATCTAAAGATTTTGGTAATGAAAATAAGGGCAAGCCTATGGTGTTCGGCATACATTGATTGGAACTTCATTTTGAGAGTGAGTGTCTTGTGATTTTCCCCATGGTTACATATGTGATGTCTGACAAAAGTACAATGGGACATCTTTGTGGTGAGGGCACACTGGTTACGTTGCTAGTTTCTAACTTATTTGGATAGTGTAAGCTGGATACATGCATGGTTGTTGTTGCTGATTTGATGCCATATCTTTATTCCTATGTGTTACATTGATGCTCTTCAATAACATGCATAATTATTTATAAATTGATTTACCTAGGAGATGGTGGAGATGTTTTGAGATAATATGGATGGTTGACTGCTGAATGTACTTTGTATTCTCTTGGTTGTGTTTTAGTTGCTTGTGGACAAGGAATTGGTTTAAGTTGAGGGTGCTGATGTATGAGTTGACGCTAACACATTTGAGGCTTTTAACTGAGAATAATTGCAAAGTCTTAAGCAACTTTTGTTGTTTTTGATTGTTTTATCTTTGATTTTGTAGTGGAAGTCAAGAGGAAAGAGAACCAACACTGATGGAAGTAAAAGAGTTCAAATCTGAAGCAAATAGAAGAGAAGTGTGGCTGAAGACATTCCTGATAAGTCGTCAGCACTCTGCTAGGTTTTTAGCCTTATCGTCAGCTTTAAACAGAGAATGAGATTCAATTGGAAGAAGAGATGATGACATGTGATAAGCCATCAGAGTCGCCGTCAACCTTAGACAGAACATGGGAGCTGAGGTGGAGAAGTGATGAAATTGTTTGATATGTCGTTACAGTTTTAATAAGCTATCAGGATTCACTGTCACCTTAAGCAGAAATTGTCAAAATTAAAGAAGAGCTGATGACATCCGTGATAATTCGTCAGCCTCCTGATAAGGCGTCACGATGTCGTCACCTAATCTGAGAAAAATACTAAACTCTATGATTTTGTTTCCATAATTAGGCTAAAGTATTTACAGAATAGTTTAGGGTTTTCTAATGGGGATTCTAAACCTATTTTGTAACACACGTATTTTGTTATTTTTTGTCTAGTTTCTTGTCTTGAACAAACCAATTAATTTTGAGGAGATTATCATCAATATTTTGTGATTTCTACTTTGATCTAATCTGAGAAACACTAGTTTCTATTCATCTTCCTGTAAGTTCATCTTTCAAATTATGAATTCAACTTGTTGTATCGATTATTACATTATGAGTGGCTAAATCCCTTTAACCCGAATTATGGGATCTATGGGTTAGGTCTTGGTAAGTTGTTAAGTATTCAAGATTCTAAAGGTAATAGGACTACTTGATAATTCTAAGGTTTCAATTATTGTCTATAAATTGCAAACAATAGATAGCACCTACTTTGATTTGCTTGAGATAAGAAATCAACTATAGTAGAAAGTGAATTATTGACAGGGACTTAGAAGCTACCAACCTTCCGTTTAATAATTGACGTTGTAACAAGGTTATTTAAATTGAGGTGAAGTTTGGTCAGTAAATATAAATTCCCTAAGTCCGAGAGGATTAGGTAATTAAATGCTTAAGTAGGTCGAGAGACACTTAGGTATAACTTCGATAAAGACAATCTGTTATCCCTACCTATCGTGAGAATCTTGAATCACTATGAGCATCTGTCAAGTACCAAAACCCATAGTGAACATAATTATAGTTTTCCATAAACTCTTGATTACAAACACTGAAACTAAAGTGACCAACAATTATTTGCTAATCTCCAAAACCCCCATTTCAGGAAACATCCAACTATCAGTTAATTAAATTGCAAACGACTAAAGTTCACACCATATTCCCTGTAGGATTCGACCCCAACCTAGCTGGGTTGTGTATTGACAACGATCGCTTACATTCTCATTATAGAGGTGTAGTTTGAGCGTTATCAAGGCCTAAGTTGCAGTCAGTTGGCTGTTCAAATAGGAAATTCATGTGCAGCACCTCTATTCTTCGCACTATGCTAGCATACTCTTTTATCAAACTTGCTCTATCAATAAATTGAATAGTTGAATACTTTGACTCTTTGAGCTGAGAATACCATGTTCGCCCTGCTTCAACTATGGCATTAGTCTCGAACCTCCTTTGACCCCGTGGAATATGTGGGGTTTAGGGCACACGATCATCTTAACGACTTCTCTTATATACCTAGGCTCATATTGACCAGCTGCATTCTTCCCCTTACTCTATTCATTGCTAGATATTGTACCTATTAAGCATAATAGCCCACAAACACATAAAGCAAGCACCCTAGGAACTAGCAACCACTAAGTGTGAAATTTACCCCACACTTAGTTTCTAACATAGGTTCATAAAAGAGGGACCCAAGGTATTCAGAATTCCCTTGTTCAACACAATTACCATCCTTACGCATCCAACAGTACATAAAAAGATAGTTCAAAAAATTGGCAATTCACACTATTGTCTCAATGGTTTATCGGTCTAACATCTTCACATATGCTCAAGACATCTACTCACACATGACCTTTTTTTAACCATTTCACATTCATACATTCACTATGTCAATACATGTGCAATTCAATAATCACGCTATTCAATGGTTTATGGCTAATACTAAGGCGGTGTAGCTCGGAAGTCATGCCACATTTATTTGCTTCCATGCAATGAATTTTAACACCCCAAATTGACTGAAATTCTCAGTAGTATTCAGCTGCACAACTTATCTATGTAGGAACTAATTCAACTTAAGATTCAATTCATTATTTTAACCAGAACAAGCACATAAACAACCATAGCTCGGAAAAATTTAACACTACCCACACAAATACTCCACATAATTTAAAATGCATCTCAACTATTTTTACATGCCACCACAAAGAATCTAAAAGTTGAGTTCAGTTAAACTCTCTCCCCTAATCAAACAAATCACTGCCACTAATGGACGCATACATGCCATTTCTTATCTACTTTCCATAAATCAAGACTATGCTTGTACATATATCATCAATAAATATTAGATCAACTTATTCCATCATTTAATGGTAAATAGTTCAAATGAAAAGTTGAAAACTTACCTGTTACTTGATGAAGAAAGAAAAGATGAAATTTGATCCTTGTTGCCACAAAAATCACAAGTGAATGAAAATAATTCTTAGAATTGGTGAATTTAGGGCAGCTGCTAGGGTTTAGGAGAAGGGGTGAAATGAGGTAAATAAGGGTATTTATAGATGGGGTTTAATTTTTTTTACCGATGGGTGTAGGTGATGCGATACATCGACAATCGCTAGCGCGATGCGTCGAGTCTATTTCATTACATTAGAAGTTGCATCAAAATATTCTTCTAAGTGTTACCAGGTTATAACCGATGTGACGTGATGAGAAACGTGTTGTAGGACTGACGCAAAGCATTGACATCATGTCAGTCCACTAGAAATAGACTTTAAAAAATTTGTAAGTGTGGGCATGATGCACATCAATGCGATGCGTCGACTTTGCATCGATTCACTGGAAATTGCATCCAAAAAATTTTCTAAGGCTAATTTTCCATATTTTGGGACATCTTTTCTTCCCACTTGCCTTTTTCACCATGTATCACCTGTTTACTTATTCAAAGGTTGATGTTTACCCTTTTCTAATCTCCTCTATCTCCATAATATTTTTCATTCCTGCACATCAACTAAAAACAAAAAAATTGCATAAGAAAAAGTGGGTTGCCTCCCAAAAAGCACCTTATTTTCGGTCGTGACATGACTCATCTTTTTTTGTTTTTATTTTTGACCTCTACAACTTAAAATTACACTACCTATTAGATTACATTTGTGGGTTGCCTCCCACATAGCGCCTTATTTTACGTCGTGGCACGACCTAGCTCAGTCTCACTCCTCAGCAAAAGTGATGGACATGTTTTGCTTGCCTCCATGATCATCCTTATAATGCTTCACACATTGTCTATTCATTAGAACCTTCTCATTTTTCTCTTTGTTACACAATTCAACTGCTCCATGAGGTGTCATTTGTACTACTTTAACAGGTCCAGACCACTTAGACCATAATTTGCCTAGAAATAACTTTAACCTTGAATTAAATAGTAAAACAAGTTGTCCGGGTTCAAACACTCTACCTTGAATTTGTATGTCGTGCCATCTCTTGGTTTTCTCCTTGTAAAGCTTTGCATTTTTATAAGCATTGATATGAAATTAATCTTATTCAATAGCTGCAATAATCTCTTATCTCCCATGGCTTTTATCTCAAGATTCAACTGTTTAACTGCCTAATAAGTTTGATGCTCAAGCTCAATGGGAAAATGGCAAGATTTACCATAAACCAAGCGATATCGGGAAGTACAAATAGGCATCTTATAAGTTGTCCAGTATGTCCACAATACATCATCTAGCTTCTCAGCCCAATTCTTTCATTACCTATTAATTGTCTTCTACAGTATTTGCTTTAACTCTCGATTAGAGGCCTCAAATTGTCCACTCAATGGAGATGATACGCAGTGGCTACCTTGTTCCTAACACCATATTTAGCTAAAAGATTCTTGAACCAAGTTTTAATAAAGTGTGTACCTTTATCACTGATTATAGCTCTTAGAGTGCCAAACCTAAAAAATATTTTCTTATTCATGAACTTCAGCACTACTATTGCATCATTAGTAGGACAAGCTACATATTCTACCCATTTAGATGGGTAATCAACCACCACTATGATGTACAAATTACCATTTTATGGTGGGAATGGTCCCATAAAGTCAATCCCCTAATCATCAAATACTTCCACTTCTAGAATGTTGTTTAGGGTCATCTTATGTCACTTTGAAATCATTCCCAACCTTTGGCATTGATCATAACTCTTTACAAAAGCTACTGCATCTAGAAATAATGTTGGCAAAAAGAAGTCGAATTGCAATACTTTTCTTGCGATTCTTTCACCCATAAGATGGCCACCATAAGGGGATGAATGACACTATTGTAGTACTTGTGCGAACTCATATTCCGGAGCATATCTTCATATAATATAATCCAGACACTTCTTGAAAAGATAAGGCTCATCCCATATAAAAGCATGAGAATTATGAAGTAGTTTCTTCCTCTATTGAATTGTACTTTCATGAGGATAATAGCTACTTGCCAATAAATTTACAATGTTTGCATACCAAGGAACTTCACACTCTTTTATAGACAATAATTTTTCATCTGAAAGCTCTTCCTGAATTCAGAGAGAGTTATCAACATCATGATCATGAGTTTCTAACCTTGGCAAATGGTTTGGTACTTAATTTTCTTCTTCTTTAGGATTACGAACCTCTAAGTCAAACTTTTACAATAGAAAAATTCACTGAATCAATCGAGGCTTTGCATCCTTTTTATTGGAGTAATATTTGATGTTCGCATGGTCAATGTGAACAATAACCTTTAAGCCCACCAAATATGCTTTAAATTTATCAAATACATACACCACCGCTAATTTCTCCTTTTCAGTGACTATATAATTTATTTGGGCTTCATTTAAGACTTTACTAGCATAGTAAATAGAATGAAATACCTTGTCTTTTATTTTCCCTAAAATAGCTCCTACAACCACATCACTATCATTGCACATCAATTCAAATAGCAATTCCCAATCTGGATATATCAAAATAGGTGATTCAATCAACTTTTTTTTAGCTTCTCAAATGCTTCTTTACAATCTACCCTGAAATCAAACTTTGCCTCTTTTTATTACAATTTATACATTGGGCTTGCAATCTTCGAGAAATCCTACATAAAATATCTGTAGAAACATGCATTCCCAAAGAATCTACTCATTCCCTTCACTGTGACTGGATGTGGCAACTTTTCAATCACCTCAATTTTTTCCTAATCCACTTCAAGTCCTCTGCATGAAAATTTATGGCCCAGAACAATTCCTTTTTTTACCAAAAAGTGGTACTTCTCCCAGTTCCGTACCAAATTTCTCTCTTCACATCGAGATAGGACTCAATCTAAATTCTGCAAGCATTTATCAAAAGAATCACCATAAACATAGAAATCGTCTATGAATACCTCAACAAATTCTTCCACCATTTCACAAAAGATTTCCATCATACATCTTTGAAATGTCGTAGGTGCATTGCAGTTGCCAAAGGGCGTACTTCTAAAGGCATAGGTACCATATGGGGAAGTAAAATTCATCTTCTCTTGATTCTCGAGAGCAATGGTAATTTGATTATAGCCTGAACCTGAGTAACCATTAATAAAACAGTAATACTCCTGCCCTACCAACCTATCTAGCATCTGATCAATAAAAGGAATAGGATAGTGATACTTTCTTATGGCTTCGTTTAGCATTCAATAGTCGATACAAATTCTCCATCTAGTAACTATACAAGTGGGGATTAGATTATTTGCTTTATTAGTAACCACGGTCATCCTTCCTTTATTTGGTACACAATGTATTGGGCTCACCTATTTGCTTTCTGAAATTGGATAAACAATCCCATTATCGAGCTACTTAATGACCTTTTTGCGCACTAAGTCTTTTATCACTAGATTCAACCTGCATTGTTGCTGAACTCTCGGCTTGAAAACTTCCTTCGTGTGTTTTTATAAATGTAAAAGCTAGATTTATTTCAATAATATCATACATTTGCCACCTGATCACCTTCTTCCTTCTTTCAACAACATTATTGTTTTCTTACGTGCATATCAGATAACCCTGCAGACAAAATAATAGGCAAGGTATCATTATCACCAAGGTAAACATATTTCAAGTGAGGAAGAAGAACTTTAAGCTCCAATTTTGGAGCTTCATCAATTGAAACTTTTGGGGAAGGACTAATTAGCCTATTTAATCACTCAAAAGGCAATTTTCTTGTTTCAATAAGTGCTGAATTCATGACTTAGACTAAATCCAATGCTTCCATATCTCCATAAAGATCACGACCTACCAAAGCTTGCTCTAAGGGATCATCTACTAATAACATCCTCTGATCACACTCAAGATCGATAACAGACATAGCCATCAACTCATCATATATAGCTACATCAATTAATGATTGTCCTGTTGCTAAGAAAGGTCATCCCAATATAAATGGAACAATAGGATCAGCTTTAAAGTCAAGAATTACAAAATCCACCAGAAAGATTAAGGACCCCACTTGCACCAAGACATTTTTGATAATACCACCAGTCCTAGCAAGGGACCTATTTTCCAACTAGAAGATAATAGTAGTGGGTTTGGGACTCCCAAGGCCCATCTTTTGGTACCATGATGTGGGCATAATATTAATGCTAGCCCCCAAATCACATAGTCCACATGCACTAATGTGATCTCCAATGGTAATCTATAAAGTAAAACTATTTGGATCCTTCAGCTTTGTGGGCAATTTATTTTGAATCTTAGATATGCACTTCTCAGTAAGTGCAACTATAGCATATTCAGCCAACCTATTCTTATTTGCAACTATATTCTTTAAGTATTCTGCATATTTTGGCACACTCGGCAGAATGTCAACAAGAGAAAGATTTACTTGAACTTATCTTAGAACATCAAAGAATTTCTTATAACTAGCCTTTTTTTGATGTTTCCTTGCCTTTGATAAAAGGGTAAAGGTAAAGTCTTCTTTTCTACGTAAATTTCATCACTTTTTGCTTTTTGCTTGACTTTTTTCTCTGCATTGTCTTAAGAATCATTATCAGTAATTATGGGACTAACCTGCTCCTGAACTTTCTCCTTGGTTTCCCTCCCACTCTTTGTTGTAACCGCATTCACCTGTTTAGGATTTTCCTCAATATCTCTAGGTACTGCTCCTTGAGGTTTTGTAATATATGCTCCTACAATTTAACCCAGTTGCAACTCTAGATTTCTAATAAGTAATTGTTGACTCTTAAACTCTGCTGAAAATTATGCTTGTTGAGTCTGCAAACTGTGCTTGTTGATCCATAAACTTCTTTATTAACTCCTCCATATTGCTAGATTGTGCAATAGCCTAATTGTTTTGAACTAACTATTGATTTGGTAGAACTGGTCCCTTATAATAATTGGCATTCCGTGCCTGATTTCCATGCCATAAGAAATTGGGATGGTTTCTCCAATTTGGATTATACGTGTTACCAAAATTCCATTGTCCCTGCCAATTCATATTTCCCATATAGTTGATAGGATATGAATTAACAGAATATGCATCTATTATGTTCTCTCCACCAAGAATTTGCCTATTGGCTGCATTAGAACCGCACACCAAGAATTTGCCTATTGGACTGCATTAGTGGCGGCTGTTGTTTGTGCAACCCCCAACTTTATGTTATTAAGATTAGTAATCATATGATTTTGCATTGTTGTGATCTATGCTTGTAATGCAGTGAACTGTTCTACCTCTAATACCCCTCTAACCTTCCTAGGAGTACTCCTTGAATTAGTAGTGTGTACAATTCTTCATACGTCATCTCAAAAGACTATCCACATGCTGTTGAATCCAAGAGAATCTTTATGTTTTGCTCTAATCCCTTACTAAATGTATGAAAAAGAATATCAGTGTACTGATGATGGTGGGGAAAATTTCTGAGCATACCTTTATATCTCTCCTAAGATTGGTAGAGATTCTTTCTTTCTTTCTGTCTGAAACTCAAGATCTCACTTCTCAAGCATTCAGTCTTCCCGGATGGAAAGAATCGAATAAGGAACTTCTAAGCTAGATCTTCCCATTAAGTGATGGAGAGTGGTGGTTTAGCATGTAACCACCGTTTTGCTTCTCCTATTAGGGAAAAGTGAAAGAGTGTCAAACTAATATAATCAGAACTCACCCCTTCAGGAATGTAAGTATCACTTATTTGCAGGAAGGTCTGTATGTGCTTTTGCAGATCTTTGTGTGAAAGGCCATAGAATCGCCCTGTTGAATTCCTCAATTGTACCATATTCTGCTTTAGTTCTAATCGACCACCTGGTTTGGGCTTGTAAATACTGTTTCTCGCATGGTTCATGAGTGGTATTACCACTTCAAGAATAAGTCTAGTAGCTGGTTGAGCAAGAACAACTGGAATAACTGGAGGTGGGACATTCAAGATTTGGATTGACTGGTTCATTTCTTATTTATCCATTCTTTGCCTCTGTTGAAAGATCTATTTTGGTTATGCAAATGGCTCTACCAACTCATTATCTCTCGCCAGTCCTGTATTCGACTAAACTTACAAAAATTTAATTGCTACGATCAAGTTGTTAACACTTAAACTTAATATCAATAATAAAAAATTTAGCAATTTACTAATTATATTAGTCCCCGGCAAAGGTGCCAAAAACTTGTTGTGGCAAAGACGCACATGCAAGTGCACATGATCGTACAAGTAAAATAGTGATTTAGAAATCAGATACCGTTCCCACGGGGACTAAGCAACTAGAAATTTAACCAACTTTTAGTTTTAGACAATAAGTATTAAGTTTCTAAAGTATCAAGATAATTTTGAAATTAAGAATAAAAATGTAAATTAATAAATAAAAAATAAAAATATGACTAAAGGAAAGCATGCAATGGTTGTAAACAATAATGATAAGAATTCTAGGGTTGAGGCTTTGCACACAATCATACAATTCTCAATTCATATAGAAGTCTAATCGATTATTGGGTTGTTGGTTCGCAAGGTTTAGGCTACGATTTTTAATCTCCCGAGCTCAAATCTTCTATCTATTTAATATTGTGGCTACAACTCCCGCACACATACAAAAATTCTTCTAGATTCATAATGTAATCTTCTTGCAATTAAACCAAACAAGGCTTCTAGGTATATCCCTATCCTAGATGCTAATTAAAACTCCTTCCTTTATATAAATGGGTAAGAACCTTGCTCTTTAATTTCTTCATTCTATCCTACGATTTTCCTCCCGGATTCACATAGAAATATAGATTTATTCTAATGATGGCCACTCATCAAAATAGTAAGCTCAAGAAATTAAGAACAACCTAAATGATAATCCAAAAAGAAACTACTATAAAGAATATCAAAGATTAATAATGTTCTAGCTCTCAACCCTAGAACAAGGGTATTTAGCCACTCATGCTTGAATTAAACATCAAAAATAAGTATTAATCATTTCCAAAATTAAGCTTGAAGTAAAGAAGTTTAAAAGAAATAATATAAACCCTAAAAGAAAGAATTCTATGCTTTTCCGCCGCTACTATACTTGCCAAAAAGTGATTGGAAAGTACTCACGTGTTACTTTTATACTTGGAAAAATTTCACTAGATTTGCACACTTGATGTGATGCATCGCTAATCACATCGATCCAACCAATGCGTCGCGTCAACATCGCATTGATGTACTTTAATTTTTCTTTAAAATTTCAACTGTCAAATTCTTCCACACTCGATATGACGTGTCGACATCGCATTATGTCACTTGATTTATCATCTCAAAATTAGACTAAGTCCCCAAGCCCACACATTAATACATCGTATTGACTTCACATCAATGCACTTGCAGTTGCTCATGAAATTTTGGCTAAGGTATAGAATACACCGGTCGACGTGACGCATTGAGTTAGTATTGCGACACTACAAATTCACTTCAAATTTTCACTTGACTCTCTTAAATCCTCAGCTCCTTCCTTTTATCCTTTCTCTCATGCATCTACACATGTTCTTGGACTTGATAATATGGCCTTTCACATAAACATGATTAATTCCACATCATCAATGAAAACTTTCTTTATGATATATGTCTAATTTTTATCCAAATCCCATTGAAATTTACCCTGTTTTTCTAATCACATTGGTTAGCCACAAAATACAATTTATCTCAAAGCTCAATATAATTAACACTATTTTTATTCACAAAATAAGTCTAAATATAGGTAAATAGCGGTGTTTGGACATATAAATACGCCCAAGATCACTGTAGAAGAATGAGAAGTTTAGATACTTAGAGCAAGGTACAAAACTGTAAAACAGTAAGAAGGATGATATAAAGTGGACTAAGAATAAGAATTACGGGAATTCGTATTCAGTTTCAGTGATCCTTATCCTAAGCCTTTATGTGATCATTATTTTCAGGCTACCAGTGGTTCTAAGGCATAGGGTGCCCAGTCTCAGGTTAGTGGAGCACAGTCAGCCCAACCTTATTCTCTTTGTTGCTTTTATGGATAGCTTTATCATGGTTATTGTAAGGTGGGGAAAGAGTTATTGTTATAATTATGGTCATTATTATCACATATACAGTGAGATTATCCTTTATCCGGGGTTGCCACTTAAGATAATAAAGTTCAGGTATGCACGTCTTGAGCTCCTGCACCAAAGGGCATACCTTGATGTTGTTACTAGGAACCTAAGGCATACCTTGATGTTGTTACTGGTATGTTACAGCTCTTTTCTATTACATTTATTATTTCCTTGATCAGAGTTCTACCCTTTCTTATGTGACCCCTTATATGGCTGTACATTTTGGTTTTGGTCCTGAAAATATTTCTAACCCCTTCTCTATGACTACTACAACGGGTGAGTCTTTTACTGCTATAAAAATCTATAGGGGTTGTGTGGTGTCCATGTTTCATAGGAAGACATTGGTGGATTTGATAGAGTTGACTATGGTGGATTTTGATTTTATCTTTGGGATATATTAGCTTTATTTGTGTTATTCTTTTCTGGACTATATGACCCAAAAGTTTATTTTCCACTTTCCTAATAAACTAGTGCCAGAATGGGAATGGAGTTTCTTAGTACCTAAAGTGAGGTTTATCTATTATCTTAGAGCTCAAAAAAGTAATTTTTAAAGGGTGTATGTACCATCTAGTTTAGGTTAAGGATTTTGACCCTAGAAGTACTTCATTGAAATTTGTCCCTACTATTAATGAATTTTCTAAAGTGTTGCCCGATAACATTCCTTGAATTCCTCCTAATAGGGAAATAGATTTTGGGATTCATCTTCTATTTTATGCTTATCTTATTTCTATTCCTCTTTATAGAATAGATCTGGTTGAATTAAGGGAGATAAAGGAGCAATTGAAATATCTTATTGATAAGGGTTTCATTCGTCCTAGTGTTTCTCCGTGAGGTACTCTGGTTATTTTTGTGTGAAAGAAAGATAGGTAAAGCAGCAATTGGAAGATTTTCTTAATAAAGGTTTAATTCATCCTAGGGTTTGTCCATGAGGTGCTCTTACACTTTTTATGCAAAAGAAAGATATATCTCTTCAAATATGTATAGACTATTGTCCGTTGAATAAGGTTATGACAAAAATAAGTACCCTCTTCTAGGATTGATGACCTTTGTTATTAGCTTTAGGGTGCTATAATTTCTCTGAGGTTGATCTTTATGCGGAATATCATTAATTGAAGATTAGGGAGGTTGGTATTCCCAAAATTTCTTTTCAAACCTGGTATGATCACTATAAGTTATTGTTTTATCAGTTGTATTGACTAACTCTCTAGCTACTTTCATGAATCTTATGAATCATATTTTCAGGGAGTTTCTAAATTTAATTATCATGGTATTCATTGATGACATTTTGGTGTACTCTAAGAGTGAGGAGGATTATACGAATCACCTCTAAATTGTGTTGTATACTCTTAAGGACTAGATTGTGTATGCAAAGTTGTCTAAGTGTTAGTTTTTGCTTAATATTGTGACTTTTCTTGGGCATGTTATTTCTAGTGGAGGGATTAAAGTTGATCTACAGAGAATTGAAGGAGTTAATAAATGGACTAGACCCACAACTCCAACCGACATTAGGAGCTTCTTGAGCTTGGCTGGTTATTATAGAAAGTTTGTCAAGATCTTATCTTCGTTTTTTGCACTATTGATGAAGTTGAATCATAAAAATGTATGTTTTTATGGTCTGATGCTTGTAAAGGTGGTTTTGAGAAGTAAAAGGATAAGTTGACTTCTGTGCCAATTTTGACCCTGCCCGAGGGTATTGATGGTTTTGTTGTGTTTTGTAATGCTTCTCATATGGGAATGGGTTGTGCTTTGATGTAGCATGGTAAATTTGTGCCTATGCTTTGAGGCATCATAAGGTTCATGAGAGAAATTATCCAACTCATGATCTAGAGTAGCGGATGTAGTTTTTACATTGAATATTTTGTGCCATTATCATTATGGGGTGCATATGGACATTTATTCAGATACTAGATGTTGAAGGTATTTATTAGTAGGAGTTGAATCTTAGGTAGAGGCGGTGGCATGAATTGCTCAAGGATTATGACATGAGCCTTCACTACTATCTAGCTAAAGAAAATGTTGTTGTTGATACTTTTTGCAAGTTATCTATAGGGATTTTATCTCATGTTGATGAGCAGCTAAAAGAAGTGGTGAAGGAAATTCACAGGTTGGCCAACATGGTAGTTATTTTTATTGATACTAAGGATAGGAAAGTGATTTTCAAGAAGTCGTTAAATCATCTCTTGGTACTGAGGTGAAGAACAAGCAGGTTTTAGATCCCTTACGTATGTAGATTAAGGGTGATATAGGTCAGCAAAAGGGTTTTGACATGCAAAATAGGGCAGATGGCATCTTGAGATATGAAGGTATGTTTTCCTGATGTTGATGGGTTATGGGAAAGAATTTTGACTAAGGTTATGAGTCTAAATATATAGTTCATCCTGGTTTAACTAAGATGTATCATGACCTGAGGGAAATCTACTGGAGGAATAACTTCAAAAGAGATATGAAAATTTTCGTTTCTAAGTGTATGATTTGTTAGCAAGTTAAGGTTTAACATTTGAGGACTGGTAGATGTCACAAGAGATAGAGTTTCCCATTTGAAAGTGGGAGATGATCAATATGGATTTCATTATGGGTCTTCTGAGGTCTCGTAATTAGCCTGATTTGATTTGTTTCATTATGGATATGATGACTAAGTCTACTCACTTCTTGCCTGTGAGGACTAGTTAGTTAGGAGAGGATTATGATAAGTTGTTCATTCAAAGATTATGAAGTTGCATGGTGTGCCAATGTCTATCATCTTAGATCGAGGTACGCAGTTCTCTTCTCACTTCTAGCATATGTTAAAAAAAGGTTTGGTTACTCAAATGAACCATAGCACCATTTTACACCCTTCAATCAAAAGGACAAGTAAAATAGACTATTCAGGCTTTGGAGGATATGCTAAGGTCCTTTGCAATTGACTTTATAGGTAGTTAGATTTATCATTTGCCTCTCATTTAGCTTGTCTACAATTATAGTTATCATTTGAGCATTCGGATAGCTCATTTTGACCCTCTTTATGGTAGGAGGTGTAGGTCTCCTATTAGATGGTTTGAGGTTTTTGAGACTAGGTTGTTTGGTCCTGACTTTGTTCACCAAGCCATGGATAAGGTAAAGGTGATTAGGGAAAGACTTAAAATTGCTCAAATATGCCAAAAGTCTTATACGGAAGTGAAACAAAGGGAGTTGGAATTTGAAGTAAATGATTAGGTATTATTAAAGTTGTCTAATATAAAAGGAATCATGAGGTTTTGGAAGAAGTGGAATCTTAGTTCCCATTACGTTGGTCCTTATCAAATTTTGAGAAAAATTGGGAATGTCACTGTAACACCTTGATTTTTTGAACTAGAACATTACACGGCGCTCATGACCCCGAGAGACCACAAGCTAACCCATGACTGATATCCGTACCAGTACACTACATAACATACATGTAATATGCGGAAAACATAAACAATAGACCATAAAGTTCAACTGAAATAATTATAACATCCAGATGGGTGAAAAATACCCAAGATAACTGATGTATGAATCAAAACTAAACTTAATGTGAACTGTTTCTGAAAGCCTCGAAGTACTGACTGAATAAGGAGTTAAAGGAATATGTCTCCAACTGACTCTGTAAACTGAAAACTAACTAAAATAATAAATAAATCAAATCATATCATCCTTGAATGAAGAGGACTCACTACAGCTCTGCATACTGGAATGCGAATGCTACTGTTGTCCTGGAACTCGTGTCTCTGAACCTATGGTGTAACTTGAAAAGAAAGCGCCATAACAAAAATCCGTCAGTACAACTAGAGTACTGAGTATACAAGTGAGGTAGGCAAAATGAAAAGGGTTTACATACATGAGCAATGCTAACTGATCTACTAATATGAACGTGATAGTGCAAACATACATACATAATAACTAGAAATGTAAATATGTAATAGTGGATCTGTACGCTAATACATGATTTGCTGATTTCTGACATGACTGGAACTATGGTTCTGTCAACATGGGTGACTGTGTTTGACAATCCTGGGTATGATGGAACTATCTTAGTTCCGTACTATAACTGAATTTGACTGTATCTGGCAGTCCTGGTATACTGATATCTGAAGAACTATCTGAGTTCTTTTACTGAGACTGAGCCTGAAACTATGGGAGTTAGTTGTTTAACCGACATGTCCCAATAATGTATATAGCTAAGTTTGGGTCCAATCTCTACCACGACTGGAGGGGTGTCAATACCACGCCACTTCTAAAGACAGTTGTGAGTTACCCTCATCTGGTAGGTAATCAAATAAGAATGGTGGGAACCCTAAACTGGCAGCTTAATCTACCTCATCAACCCTCATCTGACAGGTTAAGATGTCTTAACCTACGCGGGCTACATAGTTCTAGAACACAAGGATAACTGCTAAGAATCACACACTAAACTAGAAGGTGAGTTCCCATCCTTGGGTTCACTCGATGCTAACTTATACTCCCATCTGAGGAGACTGAACATGATTTAACTAACTATACATGGACTGAGTAACTGACTTCTGTTGACTGACAGAATAGCACTACTATCTGAGATTTTACTGAGATCATGAGATTTTGGAGGTTTCCTGAGTCACATGACTAACTGAGTTCTATAGATCATGGCTTGACTGAGATTATCGAGATAACGTGACTTTTCTCAAGGCACACAACTATATTTTTTGGGGATGAATACCCCCAGGACTCGATGAAAGAAAACTGACACACATGACATGACTTGATCACAAGATTGGAGTTCACAATTCATAATATCATAAGTAGGGGATAATATACCACATGTAGTTTTCAACATCTTGTGCATGGTAGGGAGTGCATGGGATATATGTCATGTACATATTGTATCACTTCATTATCATAAATGCTTCATACCACAATAATAGCAACAAAACAATAGCATGGAATTTATGTTGAATTATATAATTAATATGGACTTGTCATGTAGATAATATGGGACCATGTAAACATAAAATTTCTAGCATTCTACGCATTTTATCAAACACCTTGCATTCATTCTTTAAGGCATAGGTGTGTTCATGAATTTCACCATATTAAACTACCCAAATTCATGGGTTCTAACTACATGATCATAACCTTCATGAACGTTCTTCAAATTACTACTATAACATCCTTGAGATGATTTCTAGCTAGGAAAAAGGCACGGGTATTACAATATCTCCCCCATGAGAACATTTATCCTCGAATGGAACTGACTGAGAGGGGAAACAATAATCTAAAGATGAGTAGTTGGAACATGATCTTATGAATGACAAACTGAATGCATTATACTGAACATGCATATCTGATGTATGAGTAAATAATTCATGAATGCGTATTTGATGCATGATTATTTACTGTACTGATACATGTATGCCTAACTGAATATGCAATGGTACTTGATAACAAATTTATGATGGAATATGAACATGAAATAAAATATCAAGTTGTATTGAATATTGAATGTGAAACTGAATAAGCTTAAGGAGAATTGTTACCTTGATCTTGATCTGGGTTGGCAGAGAAAAGGTGAGGGTACTTGGTACGCATGTCTATTCCTGCTTCCCAAGTATCTCCCTCAACAGACAGATTTTACCAAAGAACATTGACTAGAGGAACTTCTTTGTTCCTTAGCCTACGAATTTGATAGTCTAAAATTTTGATTGGAATCTCTTCATAAGAGAGATTGCCCTGAACATCAATGTTCTGAATAGGGACTACAACTGTTGGCTCACCTATTTACTTCATGAGCAAAGAAACATGGAAGACCAGAAGAACTGAGGCTAGATCTGAAGGCAATTCGATACCTCGCCGAAGCGACTGAGAATCCTGAAAGAACCGACATAATAGGGATTGAGTTTCCCCTTCTTTCTGAAACTCTTCACTCCCTTCATGGGAGAGATCTTGAGATAGACATAGTCATTGACCTCAAACTAGAGATCCTTTTTACGAACACCTGCATAAGACTTTTGTCGGCTCTGTGCAGCCTGAAGTCTCTCTCTAATCAACTGAACTTTCTCTAAGGCATCGAATACCAAGTCAGGACTGATGACTGAGGCCTTTTTTTA
>NC_061116.1:73454704-73508112 GCF_002878395.1 Capsicum annuum
CTACCATAGAGAGCTTCGAATTGAGATATTTGAATACTGGAATGATAGCTATTTTTGTATGCAAACTCAATTCGAGGCAAGTTGTCATCCCAACTATCCTTGAAATCAAATGCACATGCCCTTAGCATATCTTCAAGAGTCTGAATGGTCCTCTCTTCTTGACTGTCTGTCTGAGGATGAAAGGAGGTACTGAGATAAAATTGGGTACCAAGACCCTTTTAGAATGCTTTCTAAAAGTGAGAGGTGAACTATGTACCTCTATCATAGATGATAGATAATGGAACACCGTGTAATCTGACAAACTCTATGATATAGAGTTTGGTGTAATCCTCGGCTGAATAAGAGGTACGAATTGGAAGGAAATGAGCTGACTTGGAAATTCTGTCTATAATGACCCAAACCAAATCATGATGATGATGAGTTCGAGGCAAACCCGCAAGGCTTCTTCCCACTTCCAAGTAGGAACGGTGAACTCCTGCATAGACCCACTAGGTTTCTGATACTGTATCTTAACCTACTGATATGTAGAGCACTTAGCCACAAACACTACAACATCTATTTTCATCCCACTCCACCAATAAATCTCCCACAAGTTATGGTACATCTAAGTGGCCCCTGGATGAATAGAGTATCACGCACCATGCACCTCTGCAAGAATTCACTGCCTCAATTCATCTACACCTGTAACACATAGACGATCCGGACAATGAAGAGCACCATATCCCCCTTGGGAGAAAGCCTCTACTTTCTGATTCTAAACTGACTCTTTTATCTTGACAAGGCTAGGATCCCTGTCTTGCTTTTCTTTCACCTCAGAAACTAGTGATGGCTTTGAACTACTCTGAACACAAACACCACCCTCTGAATAGTCAACTAAGTGAACGCTTAGTCTGGCAAGCTGATGAATTTCCTGGGCTATCTTCTTCTTACCATCATCTACATGAGAAACATTACCCATGAGAGTCTACTGAGAGCGTCAGCCTTAATGTTAGCCTTGCCCGGATGATAAAGAACACTCATGTCATAATCTTTCAGAAGCTCTAACCACCTTCTCTTACTAAGATTGAGATCTTTTAAAGAAAAAACATACTGGAGACTCTTATGATCTGTAAAGATATCTATTTGAACTTCGTATAGATAATGCCTCCAAATTTTTAAGAAATATACTATGGCTGCTAACTCAAGATCATGAGTAGGATAATTTTTCTCATGGAGATTTAGCTATCTGGAGACGTAGTGTATGACCTTACCATGCTGCATGAGGACAGAACCTCAACCCACTCTGGATGCATCACAATAGACTACAAAACTATCTGAACAATCTGGAAGAGTTAGAACTAGGGCTGAGGTGAGTCGAGTCGTAAACTCTTGAAAACTCTTCTTGTAAGAATCTAACCACTGAAACTTAACCTTCTTCTAAGTTAATCTAGACATTAGAGATGCAATAGAAGAAAATCACTTGATAAAGTATTTGTAATAGCTAGCCAAACTAAAGAAACTCTTGATATCTGATGGAGAGACAGGAAGAGGCCAGTTTCTTACCAGTTCAGTCTTCTAAGGATCTACTCTAATGCCATCACCAAAAATAATATGTCCAAGGAATGCTACTAATCTTAGCCAAAATTTACACTTACTGAACTTCGTGAAAGACTGATGATCTCTGAGAGCCTGAAGAACAATTCTGAGATGGTCTTAATGATTACTCTCTGTGTGAGAATAGACCAGAATATCACCTATGAAGACTATGAAGAACGTATCTAAGTACTGGTTGAACACCCAATTCATCAAGTCCATGAAATCTTCAGGGGTATTGGTAAGACCAAAGAACATAACTAGAAATTCGAAGTGACCATACCGAGTACAGAAAGTTGTCTTTGGGGTGTTACATTCTCTAACTCTGAGTTGATGATAGCCTAATATAAGGTCTAACTTAGAGAAATAACTGGCACTCTAAAGTTGGTCAAGCAAGTCATCTATCTTGGGAAGAGGATAGTTGTTCTTGACCGTAACTTTGTTGAGCTGACGGTAATCGATACACGTCCTGAAAGAACTGTCTTTCTTGCACACGAGTAAGACTGGTGCACCTCATGGGGATACAATGGTCCTGATGAATCCCTTATCGAAGAGATCCTTCAATTGATCTTTTAGTTCCTTGAGTTCTGCTGTTTCCATTCTATATGGCGGAATAGAAATAGGCTGAGTATTTGGGAGAAGGTCTATCCTAAAGTCTATTTCCTTTTTGGGAGGAATTGTTGGAAGATCTTTGGGAAACACGTATGAATATTCATTAACCACTGGGACTGATTCAAAACTAGGAGATTCATAACTGGAATCTTTAATATGCATGAGATGATACACACACCTCTTAGAAATAATTTTCCTTGACCGAAGGTAGGAAATAATCTGACCCCTGAAAGATGAAGTACTACCCTTCTATTTTAGGATGGGCTTATTTAGGAACTGAAACTGAACTATCCTATTTCTACAGTCGACTGTGGCATAGTAGGAATAAAACTAATCTATGTCGAGAACGACATCAAAATCAGTCATCTCTAACTCGACTAAATCTGCTGACGTGGTTTTTTGAAATATCATAATCGGATAGTTCCTGTATACCCACCGAGCTATGATGATTTTACCCTATAGGGTAGAGACTGAAAAGGGCTCTGCTAAAATTTTAGGACTGATTTCAAAATCGCCTGCTGTGTAAGGGGTAATAAAAGACAAGGATGCACATGGGACTAGCAAAGCATAAACCTAAACATCAAAAATCTGTAACGTACCAGTAATGATATTAGGATAATTTTCCTAATCCTGTCGAGTTTGGAGAGCATTGAGTCTGTTTGGGCGTTGCCCACTAGTAGCACTAGAAGTGGCACCCTACTGGTTTGGGCGATCGGACTGAGCTGTGGAACGATTTTGCTGACCCTAATAACTGGACTGAGGACAATCTCTAACTCTGTGTCCTGGCTTACCAACACTGAAACAAACATCACTATCAGCTTTACAAATACCCTGGTGGTTCTTACCATAAGTTTGACATAGGGGACTAGTTCAAGCATTACTAACACTACCCTGAGATTTAGAGCCGAATGCTCTATCTCTGAACATAGGAGATGGAGCACTAGCTAAAGACTGAACTAGAGCTGATGACTTAGGATGAAATTGGGAATGATTTTCTCCCTCTGATTTGGGCTGAGCAAAGCTGAAATTGGCTTATCTTGCTCTCTTATTCTACCTCTCCCTAGCCCTAACCTTTTTTTCTTCTATTTGTTGAGCATGGGTCATGATCCTTGATAAAGTCATACCACTATTCAACATCACATATCTACACTTATTTACCATGCTATCATTCACTCCTAATACAAACTTGCTCATCTTAGCCCTGTTGTCTGCAACCACATGAGGGGCTTATCTAGCTAGCTGAGTAAATCTGAGAGAATACTCCCTAACCATCATATTTCCCTACCGAGGTTGATAAACTCAAGAACTTTAGCCTCCCTCAGCTCTTGGAGAAAGAATCTGTCTAATAAAGCCATGACAAATTCCTCCCACTCTATAGGACTTGCATTCTCTAACCTCTCAGACTTCCACTATTTATACCAAGTGTGGCCAACATCCTATAACTGATATGCGGTTAACTCGGTGCTCTAAATAGAAGTAACTCCTATGATGTTAATGACCTTTTAGACTGTCAATGAACTCCTAAGGATTTTCATCAGACTTAGACTCGAAGAAAGATGGAGGGTTCATTTGGGTGAAGTGCTAAATTTTAGCTGCTGCAAAATTGGCCACTAGATTGGCTGGAATAACTGGTGGTCATTCAATCTAGGTAGCCACGGACTGAGCAAGTGAGGTAAATATGGCTCTAAACTCCGCATCAGAAACATGCTTACCCAAAGGGTCTTCGGGCTGAGGAACTGGCTAGTTTTTTCTCTTTGGAGGCATATTCTAAAATAAGAGAAGAATGAATTAGACTGAGAGTTTAACTTTGAGATTATGCTCACTAGCATGATATGAATACTAAAATAAGGGAAACTATTCCTAAAACATCTCATAGCCTTCTGTACGTAAAAGTGGTGCACAACCCACCTATGAAAAAGATTCTACTATATGCGGCTTTCAGACTTCCTAGGACTCTATTGGACCTTATGCTCTGATACCAATTTTATAACACCCTAATTTTATGAACCAGAATACTACACGATGCTCATGATCCTGAGGGACCACAAGATAACCCATGACTGATATCTGTACCTGCACACTACATAACATATATGTAATATGTGGAAAACATAAACAATAGACCATAAGGTTCAACTGAAATAATTATAACATCCATTTGGGTGAATAATACCCAAGATAACTGAAGTCTGAATCAAAACTGAACTAAATCTAAACTGTATCTATAAGCCTCAAAGTACTGACTAAATAAGTATTTTAAGGAACATGTCTCCAACTAACTCCATAAACTGAAAACTACCTAAAATAATAAATGAATTGAATTATATTATCCTCGAATGAAGAGGACTCACTGCAGCTCTATATACTGGAATGCAAATGCTACAGCAAGTCTAGAACTTGTGTCTCTGAACCTATGCTGTAACATGAAAAGAAAGCACCATAGCACAAATGCATTAGTATAATTGAAGTACTAAGTATAAAAGTGAGGTAGGCTAAATGAAAAGGGTTTACATGCATGAGCAATGCTAACTAACCGACTAATATGAATGTGAGAGTGCAAATATATATACATAATAACTAAAAACGTAAATACATAATAGTGGATCTATATGCTAAAACATGATTTACTAATTTCTGACATGACTAAAACTATGGTTCTGTCAACATGGGTGACTGTATCTGACAGTCGTGGGTCTGATAGAACTATCTGAGTTTGATATGATAACTGAATTTGACTGTATCTGATAGTCCTGGTTTAATGATATCTAAAGAACTATCTGAGTTCTTTTACTGAGACTGAGCCTGAAACTGTGAGAGGTAGTTATTTAACCGACATGCCCCAATAATGTATGTAGCTAAGTTTGGGTCCAATCTCTACCACGACTGGAGGGGTGTCAATACCACGCCACTTCAATAGACAGATGTGAGTTACCCTCATCTGGCAGGTAATCAAATAAGAATGGTGGGAACCCTAAACTGGTAGCTTAATCCACCTCATCAACCCTCATCTGATAGGTTAAGATGTTCAACCTACGCTGGCTACGTATTTCTAGAACACAAGGATGACTTCTAAGAATCACACCCTAAACTTACAGGTGAGTTCCCATCCTTGGGTTCACTCGGTGCTAACTTCTACTCCTAACTGAAGAGACTGAACATGATTTGAATAACTGTAGATAGACTATGTAACTTAATTTCGTTGACTGATGAAATAGCACTACTATCTGAGATTTATCTGAGATCATGAGATTTGGAGTTTTCCAGGGTCATATAACTGACTGAGTTCTATAGATCATGGATTTACTGAGATTATCGAGATAACATTACTTTTCTCTAGGCACATAGCTATATTTTTATGGTATGAATACCCCCAGGACTCAATGGAAGGAAACTTACATACATGACATGACTTGATCACAAGATTGGAGTTCACAATTCATAATATCATAAGTAGGGGATAATATACCATATGTAGTTTTCAACATTTTGTGTATGGTAGGGAGTGCATGGGATATATATCATGTACATAGTGTATCACTTCATTATCATAAATGCTTCATACCATAACAATAGCAACAAAACAATCACATTGAATTCATATTAAATTATATATTTAGCCTAGACTTGTCATGTAGATAATATAGGACCATGTAAATATGAAATTTCAAGCATTCTAAGCATTTTATCAAACACCTTGCATGCATTCTTTAAGGCATAGGCCTGTTCATGAATTTCATCATATTAAACAACCCAAATTCATGGGTTCTAACTACATGATCATAACCTTCATGAAAATTCATCAAATCACTACTCTATAGCTCAAACAACAACCACCAACATTAATACAATCATATCACCACAAAACATTTATTATTTCATAGTTAAAGATTGTTTTTTGAACTCTACGGACGAAAGGAATTCATGGATGAACACTACGCATACCTGACTCAAGGTTCTTGACATTTTTGAACTTGAAGGGTTTGAAATTCTTTGATTCTTGAAGAAGACAGGATCTTTTTCTTGGGGATTAAATTCAAAAAGAAACCCTAGTTTTTGTTTATGGAATAACAATAAGCAAACTGGCTGAATTCGAACTCATCTGGGTATGTAGAAAAGTGGTAAGTAACCAAAATACCCCTGTTAAAATGACCTAAAAATCAATTAAATGTGGCGTGTGACGGTCTAACTGATGGTCCGTCAGACACTTGACGGTCCGTCACTTAGCCCCTCAGATGCGGACTAGAAATGGGGTTCACTGGATAAGAGTTGACGGTCTGGATGACGGTCTGTCACAACTTTGATGGTCTATCAACTCGACTATTGATCCTTATCTAGTACATTACTCAACTTCCTTTGTTGTGATGATCAAAGTGGTGTTCCGTCACTTATGTGGTGGTCCGTCAACTTGGCCATCATACCTGGGTGTTTCCGACAGTTCCAAGTAAAACGTCCATAATTTCCTCGTCTGATGTCAGATTTGGACAAAATTGGTACCATTAGAAAGCTAACTCAATTTTCCACGTGATAAAAAATGAAATTATCAAAAATACCACTTTTACAAAGATAGTTTTTCATTTCAAAGTAAGTCCCCCAGCATCCTTGAGATAATTTCTAGCTAGGAAAAAAGCACAGGTATTACAGTCATGTATTAGATAGACTTTCCAAAAAGTTTAGCTTTAATTCATCTTTTTTTCATGTGTTCATGTTGAAAAACTGTGTGGGTGATCCTTCCTTGATAGTGCCTATTGAGGATATTGGTGTCATGGATTCTTTGTCTTATGAAGAGGACATAGTTGAAATATTAGTGTAATACCCCATATTATTCCAAGCTCTATTCAGCTCTTAGTTACATTTTAAAAGGGCTTAAGGCTTGAAATTTTCACTAAGTGATAGGAAATTAGTCATTTTCAAGACCCCTGAACCTCAAGAACTTTCATTTTAGTTTTCCCAACCCTGAGATGATATTTTTAAGTTAACTCACATTCAGGGATGTAAGAAGTATGTCTCAGGGGAGTTTTGGATTTTTCAGATAAGGTTTGGGTCACGTTTGGATCATAAATTTAGCAAGTCACTGTGATAGGGCCGCATCACAATGACATTCCCTTTGGCATGTACATCGCATCATGGTGAAGATGTTTTCATCTAGATCTTGATTTATAATTTGAATGCATATTTCATAATTTTTATCCTAGTATGTGAAGTGTCCATAGAATCACTTAGAACAAAGTTGAACTAAGGGTCTTTGATTTGTCTAAAGATTAGTGTCCGATCTTACAAGGGTTAACTTTAAACGTATATAACTTTTGATATGCATATAATTTTTCAGCTCAAGATCCACAAAATTGTTGATAATTGAACTAGCTTTCTAACTATACCAATTTTACCTTAATACGATACCCGAGTGAAATGTTATGATCATTTTCGTCAGAACCAGTAAGCCACTATGATACAACCACGTCGAGATAAGCCTATAATCCGCATTTCAATTATAAATTTTTGGTTTCAATGATTAAGGGGAAAATGGGTCTTTTTCCACTTTAACCCAATCGTTCATGACACAATTTTATAACCAGTTACAGCATTATTTTGCCATTTTTCTTTAATTTTCCTCTCAAGAAAACTCTAATCATCCCTCCTAAGAACAAATTCAATTCCCTTTTCTTTAAGAAAACCAAGAATTCAAGTTTACCAATGCAAGAACCTTCAATAAAGAATCATGATTGGTGATTTTCTTTCAAGATTAAGGGTTTATGGTATGTGGGAGTTCATCCGTGGGTCCCCTTTTGCCCATGAAGTCCAAGAAACCCTTTTTGATTTTAAATTATGAGTTTTTACGTGATTATGTTGAACTGTCTCCATAAATCTCTTGTTATTCCATTTTCAAGTTGAGATTATATGTGTTTTCAAGTGGAATGGAGTATAGTATGTTTTGAATGTTGAAGTTCCTATATCATAATTATGGAAGTCAAAATAAATACTAAATTTATTATTTATGTCATGTAATCATGATATCTCCCCACGTTTAAAAGTATCCCCATTTTAAAGTCTTGATCTTTGTGTGTTTAATGAAATGCCATAGAGAATGATTCCCCATTATGGTTTTTCAAAGCTATTAAATGCCTTTATTATTATTTTCATTCAGTGCTGGAGGGTTATGAACACCCAATACATAGTTATTTACATAATTTCAATAACTTCAGAATGATTTCAGATAAACTATGAGCATTGTTATTTAGTCTATTATTTATGATCAGTTATTTGTTCAGCTAAACTTAGTTCAGTCCAGTAATCAGTGTTAGTTTAGTTAGGAGTACGATTTTGCATTTAGAGAATAAAAGACAGAATCTTCTCCATTAGTTTAGGCTTGATTTCCTATGAGGAGTCACCCATCAGTTAGGTGGAGTCATTAGTAGTAGTCTCTGCATTCCAAAACTATATAGCCAGTGTGGCATATAAGAAATCACTTGTCAGTCTAGGCTTGACTTTCTTCTAGGGGTCACTCGTCTATTTAGGCTTGACTCCGCCTAGGGGTCACCTATCAGTACAAGCTTGACACCCTGGTTCTTCAGAGTACCAGTTTAGTAGATCCACACAGCAATTGTTAGTTCTCGTAGAATGGTACTAACACCCTTCCAACTAGGATTACAGGTTGGACCCCAATTAGCTCTGAGTGGGTCATGTTGGTTAGATGACACCTCTACCAAAATCTCATTACGGTATCCTATGTCGTTTCAATTTATATTTGTTTGATCAAAGTATACAGATTATTAGTTATTCAGTTATCAGATTTTAGTCTTTTCATTTAAAGATTATTTTAGAAATATGCTTATACTTGGTCTTGCATTCTAAGATTTTACAATTTTCATGCATTTATGCTCAGTATCTCATATTGTTTAGTAGTCGTTATTCCAAGCATGGTGTTATGACAAAGGGGTAGTTTCGGGTCATGAAAAACTTGGTATTAGAGCACAAAGTTCAAGTGTCCTAGGGTGTCTATGAAGCCGTGTCTAGTAGAGTCTTACAGAATAGTATATAGATTTTTGTACTTTTCTTCTAGAGGCAATAGGGCATTTAAGAAATGTATCCCTTCTTTTATGTCTCAGATCATGCAGTAGAAATGTTCTCTAAGAAACTTATATAGTCTCTATGTTACTCCATTCGTGCCAACTCTGTCTTATTCTTAAGGTAAAAAAATAGCCAAGCTTGAATCCTTAAAGATAGAGTTTTCTATGACAGTTATGGGATTATATGTTGGCTCAAAAAATACCCCAGTAGTACCTTTATTTTCTAGAGTGTTAAGCATTTTATTCATGATCATAAGAAATCATGCTTTAAGCTAAGGTCAGATGTGCTTTCAAATCCCTTCTCAGAATCCTATAATATCATATGACCTAGAGTTTGAAGCAAGAACCCAAAAGTTTAGCCATAGTAAAGTGGGGATATGTTATCTGAATCTAGTAGATTTATTACCCATGGGTCTAGTTGTATGAAAGGTGAATCGATAGGCTTGAAATAGCGTATTCTAGAATTTAAGTTTGTTGATTTGAAGTTATATATCATTGATGTTGGGTATGTTTGTAAAATGGTAATCCTCATGGATAGGGAAAAATATAAGTTTAGAGATATGATGTTAGTGGGCTATGATAAAAGAAGTATGGTTCATTTTAGGTTTGGGAATATTCATGTTAAGTGTTAGGATATAAGTTTTAATCTTTGAAGATGGACCTAATAGCAAGTAGTGTTGAATTCTTGATAGTGTGAACTCATTGTATATTGATACTCATGAAGATTCTAGGTTAGTAAGTGTTCAAGTTATTATATGATGGCTATTGAGCTATAGAAAGTTAAGAATGGTATCTTAGAAGGAAGTACTAGCAGCATGTCCTAGACATTCAAATATAGTCTTCTAGGTTAAGTTTATTATTTATGTATGATGTTATATATCGATCTCTAGAATAAACTGGTTGCAGTTCAGTTTAGAGGTTATTTAAAGGGGCCTACAGACTTAGAAGGATGGCTTAAAGCTAAGGGGGAGATGATTGAGCAAGTAACTAGGTCAGGTTCTCAGATTCTAGTAGTGGTGCCAGTATGTTGTAGAATAGTAGTAAGGGAGGATGATGTCGGACCCATTCTTATCTCAGTATAAAGTGTTGTACTTCAGTTATCATGATATCTACTCATGCCTTAAATGTTAGTTTTGTGATCATAGTTCATGTTTATTCACATCATAGAGAATCATGTGCGCTTCCAGTTCCTAGTATAAGGAGTTCGAATTCAATCAGCAGTACAAACCATATTCCATGAAATTATGAACCCCAAACTCAGGTCATGTAGCTTATGACTCATGTACTCCTTCTTTACAGTAATTTCAGTTCCAGGTACTCATGCTACACTCCTAATGATCAGCGAGATTAAGTTTATTCCATGTATATCCTCATTTTTTATCTCTATAATAAATCCATGCCGTGGATACTCTATTTCTCAGGCCTCAGTTAAGTGTCCAAGTTATGCATCATATTTTTTCATGCTTCAGGTCCTTATGTTCTAACCTTTTAGTGACCTTTTATTAGGTCAAGATAGTGATGATGAATAGTTATTTAGATGGGAGAGAGTAAAATTCTTGTTGATAAAAGGTTGTTGTATGCTTACTTTAGCTAAGGTTGTAAGTGTGAAGTAAGATTTAGTCCAAGTTTTTGATATATATTATGGTTAGTTGAAATGATTGTGTGTGTTTTCTTTGGGTAGTGTGTGAAAGTTGTTGATAATAGAGGTTTGGAAGATATAAGAAAGATTCTTTATGGGTGTTTGTTTAGAAATTCATATATGGTTATGATGATTGGCTTGAATGTCATATTTATAAATATATATGTGTGTGTGTGTGTGTGGTGTGGTGTGTGTGTATGTGTGTGTGGATGAATGCATTGTGCATCAGTGAATGTCTAGTAAGGGTTGTATGTAGTTGTTGAAGTGGTAACAGGAATTATTCATGAGATAAGAAGTTGTGAAAGCGCAGGGTGTATTGAATTAATGATTTGGACTAGTTTTATGGTATAATGTGTAGTACTTTATAGATTCGAGTAGGCTTGAACATAGTGAGAGAATTCAGTTCAGCTCAGACTTCAGTAGATAGAGTATCAAACTCAGTTATGCAATCATGTTCCAGGTTATGCAAGTTTAGTACATGATCTCAGTTACCTCAGTATAGTACTCTTATGTCTAACCAGTCATATTCGAGGATGAATGTTCCCAAGGAAGAGATATTATAATACCCCATATTATTCCTAGCTTGGTTCATCTCGTAGTAGCGTGCTTAAAGGGCTTATGTCTTGAAATTTTAACTAAGTATTGGGGACTTAGTCATTTTCAATACCCCTAAACCTCAAGGACTTTCATTTTTGTTTTACCGACCCCGAGATGTTAGTTTTTGAGTTAATTCATGTACAGGGATGTAAGAAGAATGTTTTGGGGGAGTTACAGATTTTTTGAACAAGGTTTAGGTTATGTTTGGATAACAAATTCAGCAAGTCACGCGATAGGGTCACGTCGTGCTGACATTCCATTTGACACGTACATCGCGTTGTGGTAAAGGTATTTTCATCCAGTTATTGATTTATAATTTTAATGCATATGTCATAATCTTTATCCTAGTATGTGAAGTGGTTATGAGGTGAAAAATGTTCATAGAAATAACTTAGAAAAAGGTTGAGCCAAGAGTCTTTGATTCATCCAAAGACTAGTGTTCGATCCTACAAGGGTAAACTTTGAATGTGTATAACTTTTGATATGCGTGGAATTTTGTAGCTCATGAAGCACCAAATTGTAGATAACTGAATTATCTTTCCAATGATACCAATTTTGCCTTAATCCGATACCCGAATGAAAAGTTATGATCATTTTCATCAGAACCAGTAAGCCACCACGATAAGACAGCGTTAAGATGAGCCTTTAATTTACATTCCAATTACGAATTTTTGGTATAAATGATTGCGGGGCAATTGGGTCTTTACCCACCTCAACCCAATCATTCATACCAAGATTTAGGCATAAGTTAGGGCATTAGTTTTCCTATCTTCTCAAATCTTCCTCTCAAGAAAACCGTACTCATCCTCCAAGAACAAATTCAATTCCTTTTTCTTCAAGAAATTAAATAATTCAAGTTTCCCAATCCAAGAACCTTTAATAAAGCATCAAGATTCATGATTCTCTTTCAAGATTGAGGGTTTAAGGTATGTGGGAATTCATCCTTGGGTCCCTTTTTGCCCATGGACTCCAAGATACCCTTTTTGATTTTAAATTATGAGTTTTTATATGATTATGTTGCACTATCTCCATGAATCTCTTGTAATTCCAATTTTAAGTTAAGATTATATGTGTTTTCAAGTGGAATGGAGTGTGGTATGTTTTGAATGTTTTAGTTCCATGTAATGATCAGGCGAGTCAGAATAAATTCTCCATTTATGATTTTTGTCATGTAATCATGCTATCTCCTTATGTTTAAAATCATCCCCATGTTAAAGTCTTGATCTCCATGTGTTTGATAAAATTCCAGAGAGAATGATACCCCATTATGGTTTTTCAAAGCTTTTACATGCCTTTATCCGATACCTAGTTATTTACATAATTTCAATATCTTCAGAATGATATCAGATAAACTATGAGAATTGTTATTCGGTAAGTTATTTATGATCTTTTGTTTGTTCAATTAAACATAGTTCATCCTAGTAATTCGTGTCAGTTCAGTTGGGAGTAGGATTTATCACCAAGCGAATGCAGGATAGCAGCTTCCCTGTCAGTTTAGGCTTGATTTCCTCTGAGGAGTCACCCATCAGTTAGGCGGAGTTATTAGTAGCAATTCCTACATTCCAGAACTATGTAGCCAGCATGGTATATGAGGAGTCACTCGTCAATCTAGGATTGACTTCTATAAGACCCCGCAAAATTATAAGCTTAACTCAGATCATTAAAGCTTGAAAAGAGGTCCAAGACTAAGAAATTTCAGGTAAGTTCTTATACGTAGAAGTATTTTAGCCTTTGTAAGTTGGCGATCCTATTTTACGACCCTTATGATCTTTAAATTTTGAATTTTAGGTTGATTCATGATTAGGAATGTCAGTTGGTCACTTTGGGTGTGTTTTGGATTTTTCAGACCTCATTTGAACCATGTTTAGGTAACCAAAATAGTGGGTCGACGCGATCTCAATGTGTCACATTGCCCATCGCATCGACAGTATTTTTCCCCCAACTTTCAGAGTAATTCCACTGAACCAACATAAACTCGATGTTGCACGTTGGCCATTGTATCGATGCAATCGACGTGGTACATCAATCTATGCATCAATAGGCATGGTTTTTACTCTTTTAATTCCGCATCCAAATGGCTAAATAATCTTTATCCCACTTCTATTCTGCCCTAAAAACAGGAAATTAAGTAATTCTTAGGGCTAAAACACTCATTCTCTCTAAAATACCCTCAAGAACAAACCCTACGGGATCTAATTTCAAATTCAAGATACAAGAATACACCCTCAATTTTCACGGATTCAAGCACCAAGGTATGTGAAGTGTTCATCCAAGGGTTTTCTTCCACCCTTGGAGTTCAAGAAACTATTTTAAATTATAATTTAAATGCTTTCATTGATTTCAAGTTAGATTTTACTGTAATCTTAATTATGATGTTAAATGTGTTTTCAATTCCATGATTTATCACAAGTTCTATGAAAACTAGTTAATTATGGATTGAATTATGTAAACTTCATGTTGAACTCTTGAATTACAATTGAATGTAGTATCCATGATAGTATTACAAATTTATTGATACGTGAAATACCCTTGCTCCCCAAGTGATTGACAAAATGCTTATGTGAATTGACTAGTGCAAGCATGTCAAGTTATTATGTGTTTTCATTCATGCACAGGCACATCTATATCAAGTGTTTAACAAAAATGTCTAAATGAATTAATATTATGCTACTAAAGTAATACAGTATTTACGTTTCATACTGTTGAGTCTAGGGGGTATTGAACACCTAAAAATCTTGTTATTTATCTAGATCTACAATATTTATAGAATAGTATCAGTTATGTCACGATCATTAGTACTCAATCCATTAGAAGAATTCAGTAAACTCAGTCAGTTTTTGAACTCAGTAAAGCTCAGTATAAGTCCAGTTCAGTTCAGTTTAATAATCAGTGTCTTTCAGTTGGGAGAAAGATTTAGCACCGAGAAAGTACAGTGATGATGGCTTCCCCGTATGAGAACAGAATTATTAGTAGCAATCCCTATACTCCATAACTGCATAGTCACCACAGGATGAGAAGTCACCCGTCAAACAAGGCTTGACTACCTCCCAGGGGTCACCCATTAGATTAGGCTTGACTCTGCCCTGGTATCACTCGATAGTTAGGCTTGGCATCATGCTTTTCCAGTATTAGTACCCATGGTACAGTATTAGCACCCTTCCAACTGGGGTCACAGGTTAGACCCCTATTAGCTTACATTAGCGACATGTCAGTAAGATGATTACCTCCCACAATTTTAGAGTCAGTTTCTGTATAGAACTCAAATTAGTTCTACAGAATTAGGACTGTCAGACATAGTCATTCATCTTAGTATAGAACTCAGTTCAGTTCTACAAAATTAGGACTGTCATAAACAATCACCCAACTATCAGTAATACAGTTATCAGACAACTCAAATATTAGTCATTCTGTTATAAGAACTTAGCATCCAGTGTTACTGTGATCTCAGACACAGTATATGTAGATATGTACAGTATTGCATATCATTGTTTCATCAGTTTCAGTTATACTTGTACACTTATTCAGTTGTATTTATGCTATTTAGTCAGTTACTGTTCATGTATATGAACCCTTAATATCAGCCTACCTCACTTAGCATACCAGTATATTAAAAGTACTAACACATACGTTTTTTTGTGCTATGATGTTTTATATCATAGGTTCAGATGCACAGGCTCCTGACCATACTTAGCATCCCAGATTATAAGCAGTAGACCTAGTACTGAGTCCTCATAGTTTGAGGAAAAAGTTATTAGATTATTTCATTATTTTAGTATTCAGTTTATTATAGTTGGTATTCTTTATTAGTATTCAGGTTTTGAACCTTATGAATTTCAGCCTATTTTTCTGCATTTATTATAGTATTGTTATTCGGTGCTCATAGAAGATCTCAGTCATGGATTAGCTTGTGGTCCTTCGGGGTCATAAGCATCATGTAGCATTTATGGATAGAATCAGGGATTTACAAACTTTGTATCAGAGAATAAGGTTAATCAGAGTCCTAAGTAGTCTGAAAGACGCGTCTAGTAGAGTCTTGTGCATGGGTGTGTAGTGTGCCACACTTATGAACAAAAGGCTATGAGGCATTTTAGGAAAAATTTCCCTTATTTTAGTATTCATGTCATATAGTGAGCATAAGCTGAAGTTAAACTCTTAGTCTAATTCATTCCTTTCTTCTTTCTATAGAATATGCCTCTCATAAAAGTTAATGGAAGAAGGAATGAAAATTAGCCAGCACCTCCTCCCGTACAGGCAGATCCCCTTAATGAGCATGTGTCTCACTCCGAACTTAAGACTGTTTTCACTGCCTTAGCTTATTCATTAGTAGCCCAAAATAATCATATGGCAACAATCCTATCTAGGTTTATGACTCAAGCTTTGTAGAGTGGAGAGAAGAGATGTAGTAAAAGAGGGAGAAAGTATAAGAGGGTGGCCGAACAAATCCTCCTTGCCAGAAATATGGAAAAAACCTTCAGGGCATGTGTAGGGATGATAATGGTTTGTGTTTTGAAAGTGGCAAGCTAGGCCATAGAATCAGAGATTGTCCTCACTCAGGTTTGCGAAGTCAGCATATCCTTCCCTCAGCTTAGTCTAGTCGCCTGAATCAGTAGGGTGCCACTTTTAGTGCCATCAGTGGGCAATGCCCAAATAGGATTTATGCACTTCAGTCCAGATAGGATCAAAAAATTCCTCTGATGTGGTCACTGGTACATTACAGATCTTCCATTTACATGTTTATGCCTTATTAGATCTCGGAGCTTCTTTGTCTCTGGTAACTTCTTACGTTGGAGTCAACTTTAAAGTCAGACTAGGAATCTAAATAGAACCTTTTTAGTGCCTAACCCAGTAGATAAATCTATTCCATCTAGATGAGTATATAGAAATTACTCAGCTACAAAATTTTAGAAAATCTCTTCAGTTGATTTCAGTAATAGAGTCATTCCGTTCTAGTTTCCTAAGGGGCCAATCATTGAATAAAGGGGTGGTACCTCAGTTTCAGTTGATTTAAGCTTTAATTTTTTTAGATTGAACCAGTAGAAATAAGAGTTAAGAATTCTAAGTCAGTGTTAAGATTGCTATATAATGATTGTTGGGGCAATAAAAATCTAAGAATTGTGTATCAGAAGAAAGTATTAGTAGTGGACCTTACATTATCAAGTGTAGTCCTTAAAAATGAGTTTAATGTTTATGAGTATTGTTATATCTCATGATCTAGACTAAAGTGGTTCCAGTTTATTTAAAATTTATTAAGCAGTTCACAGGCTTTGAATAATGGATTTAAGGTAAGAGGGAGATGGTAGAACAAGCAACCAAGTTAGGCTTCCAGATTTTTCTTATAGTAATGCCAGTATGTGTAGAAAAGTAATGGAAAGAGATGATTCCCAACTCATCCTTACCTCAGTGCAAAGTTTTGAACTTCAGCTATCACGATATCTACTCACGCCTTACATGTCAGCTCTATAACCATAGTTCATATTTATGCACATGATCAAAAATCATACACGCTTAATGTTCCTAGTATAAGGAGTTCCAGTTCACTCAAAATTATGAATCATGTTCCATGAATACAGAAATACCAAACTCAGGTCATGCCGCTTATGACTCATGTACCTATGCTTTACAGTATGCTTAGTTCCCATGACTTATGGAACACTCCTAACCGTCGGCTAAATTTTGATTATGTCATGTATATCCTCAGTTTAGATCTCTTGATAAATCCATGGTATTGATATTCTATTTCTAAGGCCTCAGTTAAGTATTGAGTTCGACATAGTATTCATTCACATTTCAAGTCCTTATGTTTTAACCCTTCAGTGAACTCTCCTTATTAAATGATGTAGTGATAAGCGATTACTTAGATGGGAGAGGGTAAATATTTCATGATAAGGAATGATTTTTGCATTCTTGTTTTACATAAGACTATAGTTATGAAAATATGCCTGAATGCTAGGTTAATGTGCTAAGTATATGGCTAGCAAAAAGTTGTATTTAGTTGGTGAAGGGGCGAAATCAGAATTTTTCATGAGATGATAAGTTGAGAAAATGTTGAGTGTGAGTGTTTATTCAGATCCTTGATTTATGTCAGTATCCATCACGTAGTTATCAAAACCCAGTGTTCAGTTCCAGTATGAGTCTCAATTACAATCTTAGTTACCATCTTTATTACAGCCTCAGTCGAGTAATTAGATCAGTAACTCAGTTTAATTTTAGGTTGGATTGATCATAGTGTACAGTTATCAGTTAATCAATTATCAGTATTTTATTACCTCAATTTATAGACTATTTCAGAATCATGTTATACGTATGGTCCTGCATTCTTAAATAATATAGTTTTTATTAATTCATGCTTAGTTATCTCATGTTACTCAGTTAGTCCTTACCGTATATACATAATACTCAACATTTTCAGTCCAAACTAAGTAAAAGATAATCCTACATGACTAGTATTTAGCTATCAGCCACTTAGTTAATCAGATAAGTTAGTACATTAATACATTCGTGCTCAGTGCCCATGTGAATATTTTCAGTAGCCTTAAGTAAAATGCAGTGTTAAAGTAAAAATTCTAGTTGAGGGAATAGTTGACAAATGTGGCTAAGATTGCAAGCTAGTAGTTACAGTGTATAAGTGTTAGCAACTCTATCTTAGATGACATTTAATAGGCTTTGCTCCATATTATAGAATTGTAGCCACGTGATGATTTCTTATTCAGACGTCTTATTCAGACTATGCCAAGATTTCCTTGCTCCCTAAAGTTAGTAGAATATTATAGAAAGAGTGTCAAGAAATGCTCCATTTTAGTATAATTTTTCAGTATGAGTTAGTCCGTAAAGCTAGCAATTGAGTATAGTAGTCAGGCGGACAAGATCGTATGGTTTCCCACTTTTCCACCCAGTCTTTCTATCCGAAGTCTTTTGAATATGACTGTTCCAGAATGGAGCATTATGGTAGTTACAAGTTTAGCTCAATTCATGTATCGTGTCTCAATTTTAGATACCAAATATTCAGTCGTGATTCAGTTCGTAGGTTCCCTGTGCATCATCCCAGTCTTTCCTTAGTAGCTCAGCCAAGTCAGCATCCTTCAGGGGACATAATATCCCAAAGGGGAGATGCACTATAACCCCCGAGCTTTCCTGTCCAAAACCTTCCAGTTTCTCTTCACATAAAAATGTCCAATCAGACTCAGTTATGTTTTTATGTTCACGTTCATGCATACTCAATAAATGATCTCACTTTCATCAATATTCTCTGCTTAAGGTAACAGTCTTCCTTAGATTGGCTTAGTTTCATATACAGTTATAGTTATGATCTTGGTATCTATTACCATTGAATATTCAGTCATACATTCATGAATCAGTTCAATCATGTACTCATGCATCAGATATTCATATATAGTATGAAAACTTAGCTTATTAGTACTTTCAGTCATGTATTTCATGTATCAGATATGCATATTTCATGTATAAACTCAGTCCATCAGTATTTCTCATCATTATTAGTCTCATTTGAGGAGGAATGTTCCCAAGGAGTAGATATTGTAAGACCCTAAAAAATTCTAAGTTTAACTCAGTCCGTTAAAGTTTGAAAAGAGGTCCCAAACGTAGAAATTTTAGCTAAGTGTTTATACTTAGAAGTATTTTAACCTTCGTAAGTTGGCAATCCTATTTCATCACCCTTATGATATTAAAATATTGATTTTTAGGTTGATTCAAGTTCAGCAATGTCAATAGGTCACTTTGGGTGAGTTTTGGATTTTTTGGACCTCGTTTGAACTATGTTCAGGTGACCAAAATAGTGGGTCAATGCGATCTCGATGCCTCGCATCGCCCATCGCATCGATAGATAATTTTTCTCCCAGCTTTCAGCGCAAATCCATTGAACAAACACAAACTCAATGTGGCACGTTGGCCGTTGCATCAATGTCATTGACGTGATGTGTTGGTCTGCAGGTCACTAGGCACGGGTTTTGCTCTTTTAATTACATGTCCAGAGGGGTAAATAGGTCTTTATCCCACTTTTATTCAGCCCTAAAAAGATTGAAATTAAGTAATTCTTAGGGCTAAAACACTCATTCTCTCTAAAATACCCTCAAGAACAAACCCTACGAGATCTAATTTGAAATTCAAGAATCAAGAACGCACCCTCAATCTTCATGGATTCAAGAACCAATGTATGTGAAGTACTCATCCAAGGGTTTCTTTCCATCCTTGGAGTTCAAGAAACTCTTTTAAATTACAAGTTAAATGATTTCATAGATTTCATGTTGGAGTTGACTGTAATATTAGTGATGATGTTAAATGGGTTTTCAATTCCATGATTTATCACAAGTTCCGTGAAGACTAGTTAATTGTGGATTGAATTATGTAAACTTCATGTTGAACTCTTGAATTACAAGTGAAATGTAGTATCTAAGATAGTATTACATGTTTATTAATATGTGAAATACCCATGATCCCCATGTGTTTGGAAAAATGCTTATGTGAATTGAGTAGCGCAAGCATGATAGGTTATTATCTGATTTCATTCATGCACAACCTCATGTATATCAAGTGTTTGACAAAAATGTCTAAATGAATGCATTATTAGCAAACAAGTACTATTATGCTACTAAAGTCATGCAGTATTTTACTTTCATGCTATCGAGTCCTGGGGGTATTTAATACCCAAAAATATAACTATTTATCTAGAGCTACAGTATTTATAAAATAGTATCAGTCATGTCACAATCAGTAGTACTCAATCCATTAGCAGAATTTAGTAAACTCAATCAGATTTTGAACTCAGTAAAGCTCAGTATCGGTCCAGTTCAGTTCAGTTTAATAATTAGTTTCTTTCAGTTGGGAGAAAGCTTTAAGCACCAAGTGAGTGCAGGGATGATGGCTTCCCCGTCAGAGAGACAGAGTCATAAGTAGTAATCCCTGTACTATAGAATTGCGTAGCCAGCGCAGGATGAGGAGTCACCCATCAGAATAGGCTTGACTACCTCCCTAGGGTTACCCATTAGATTAGGCTTAACTCTTCCTAGGTGTCACTCGTCAGTTAGGCTTGGAATCTTGCTTTTCTAGTGTTAGTACTCATGGCACGGTATTAGCACCCTTCCAACTGGGGTCACAGTTTGGACCCCTATCAGCTCAGATTTAGGGTATGTCGATTAGACGATTACCTTCCACAGATTCAGTTTCAGTCTTAGTATAGAACTCAGTTCAGTTCTACAGAATCAAGACTATCAGACATAGTCACCCAGCTCAGCATAGAACTCAATTCAATTCTACAGAATTAGGACTGTCAGAAATAGTTACCCAGCTATTACAAATATAGCTATCATTCAACTCAGATATTAGTTATTCAGTTATCCGAACTTAATATCCAGTCTTACTATGATCTCAAACATAGTATATGTAGGTATGTGTGTTATTGTATAATCAGTGTTTCATCAGTTTCAGTTATACATGTACTCTCATTCAATTGTATTCATGCTATTCAGCCAGTTATTGTTCTTGCATATTAACCCTTGCATATCAGCCTACCTTACTTAACATACCAGTATATTCAAAGTACTGGAGCATACCTCTTCTTTTATGCTATGATGTTTTATATCATAGGTTCAGACGCACAGGTTCCTAACCGTACTTAGTAGCCCAAATTATCAGTAGCAGACCTAGTGGTGAGTCGTCATAGTTCGAGGATAAGGTGATCATATTTTTTCATTATGTCAGTATTTAGTTTATTTTAGTAGTCACAGTTAGTTGGGGACTTGTCCCATCAACTCCATCTTCAGACAGATAGAGGCTTTCAGACTTGACTTTTAGATAGTATTCAGTTATATGAATTATTATTATAATTGGTTTTCTGTATCTGTATTTCAGGTTTTGAACCTTTGGGGATTTTATCCTATTTTTTGCATTTCTAAATAGTATTATTATTTAATGCTCATAGGAGATATCAGTCATCCAAGGTACAGACTCGAGGAGTTATAACTTTCTCCTAAGGGTCACCCAATAGTTTAGGCTTGACTCCGTCCAGGGGTCACCCATCAGTTTAGGCTTGACACCTTTGTTCTTCAGGGCACCAATTTTAATGGATCCATACAGCCATTGTTAGTACCCGTGGCATGGTGCTAACACCCTTTAAACTAGGGTTATAGGTTGGACCTAATCAGCTCAGAGTGGGGCTTGTCGGTTGGATAATACCTCCCCTAAAGTCTCATTATAATATTAGTTTAGTTTAAGTTCAGATTTGTTTGACCAAATATTACAAATTCTCAGTTACTCAGTTATCAAATTTTAGTCTTTCAGTTTACAAATTATTTCATACATATTCTTATGCTTGGTCTTGCATTCTTAAATTTTACAATATTCATGCATTTATGCTTAGTTATCTCATATTGTTCAGTAGTTTGTATTCATATATTTGCTACTCTGTGTATAGCTGTTAGTAATCATTTTTCTTAGATTTTAATCATTTGGTTACCCAGGCATCAGTAATTCAGTTAATCAGATCAGCTTAGTGCTTGTACGCTTAGTTTTGTATGTTTATGTTTTCATGTTTAATCGTATCCCAGCCTCAGTTCTACTTATTTCTTAAAAGTAAGGTTTTAAGAAACTAAGTGTAGTTATTCACCATCTTATCAGATTATGTTTCTTACTCCTATTTTAAGCTACTTTAGATTTCAGTTTATTTAAGTCTCTTGGTGAGTCTACTTACAATTTGCATGCACATTTTAAGATTACCCATGAAATCAGTTTTTATTTATTACATTCACCCCTACTTACTCAGTACATTCCAGAAGTACTGATCCATGTATACGTCTGTGAGGCTACATTATTTCATAATGTAGGTACCAGTTGCAGTCCACACATCATGATCAGATAGTTGTAATTTTCAGCTAGCAGGTGATGATTTCTACTATTTTGAGGACTTTATTCAGATGTTTCTCATGTACTTTACCTTATTACTCATATTATTGATTAGTGGTAGCTGGAGACATGTCCCAAATATTTGTAGTCAGTATAGTAGAGGCTTCATAGATGTCAGTCAGAGTCAGTCACATAATTTTAGTTCTCTCTTCGATTTGATCAGATTGTAAATTATATCAGTATTTTTTTTTTGTAAGATTTTATCATGATTATATTTCCGCATATTAGAAATAGGCTATTTAATATATTATAAATTAGTTGCTTAACAGTATGCCAGTTTTTGGGTTAGCTTGGGACCACCTGTAGTTCTAAGCACTGTGTTACGACTAGGGGGTAGTTTTGAGTCATCATAATTACATAGGCCAGTTCGTCAATTAAGGAACAAGGATGTAGTCTCGGTGAAGGTTCTTTGGAGAATCAAAAGGTAGAAGAGTCTACGTGGGAAGCTGAGGCAGATATGAAGGCAAAAGATTCATTCTTCTTCCCCGGGTTGGATGAAAGTGCATAAGGTATGAGTACCATTTTCCTCTTGTCACTTTTTGAGCTTGTCATTTGATTACCATGTACTCTTTCTATTCTCATGTTAAAAGTGTCCTAACTCGTTATTTGGGGATGAATGATCCTAAACGGGGGATAATGTTGGACCCCATAAAACTTTGATCATTTTATTTTTACCCTCCTACATACGTAATATTAATTTTGACTTTGATTATGTTTAGTACTGTTAAAAGGGTGTTTTAGGAAAGTTTTAGATTTTTCAGAAGGGGTTCAGGACCATTTTAGGGCCCTAAGATAGTAAGGGTCTGTGATAAAGCTGTGTCATGGAGGTTAACCTCCACGATATTGATGTAGCATGGAGGCTTACCTTTGTGATATTTGTGTGCCAAGCCAGCATTTTAATTTCTTCTAATTTTTTATTTTTCACTTGGGGGAGGGGCTTTAGATCTTTTTTCCCCTTTTTCCACCTTATAACATAAAATAATCTTATTCACTTTAGTTTTCAAATGTCAAATCATTCTCTTTCTCTCTTAGACTCAAAATCCAAGAACAATCAAGGGTTTTTAGTGAATTCATTATTTGGGCTCTAAACTTCGAATTGATTCAATTTCTTGTTTATTTCAAGCATATTTTGCTTTCCTTATGATTAATTCTACATTGTAGAATTAGTTGAATGGATTTTCATGTGATTTAAATTGTAGGTTTGCAATTGGGTTGAGTGGTTTGGGTTGTTATTAATTTAATTACTTGTCCTATGTTGTAAATTTGTTATCCATACTCTCAATTGATTTTTTTCAACCTAAAATGGTGCATGTTTTAAATGATTGTAGTGGGGGACATGGGTTTCCCCAAATTGGGTGAATTTCTGCTTTGAATTGCATTAACCTCGACCCACTATGTAAATTTAATTTTAATTATGCATAATTGCATAGTTCAACTTGTTTTTAACCCATTACATTGCATAAAATGATAAATGGATATGAATATAATTTATGGATGGCCTTTGTGGGCTTGGTTTATTATTTTAAATTGAACTTGGGAGTCCAATTTGGTTATGGATTGATTTGGCATAAATATATTACCTTGTAAGGATATTGGTATAACAATACCAGGTGGTAAATGCCTTAATGAATAACTTTTTGCTTAATGATTGTTTTATGTACAAATTTTTTTAATTTGGTCTTAAAGGGAGTTGTGTAGCTCACTATGATGGTGTAAGTCCCGAGACGATGAACACTGTAAACCATGTTTACCGGTGTTGGGTGTCTATATGACCGTGTTCTTGATGCACACTTGATATATATATTTATATATAATGGAATGACTATTGCCTTGGTGGGTTTAGTTTTCCCTCAGTTATTCAATAGTTTATGTGGCTAACACACATTGGGGCCCTTTCAGGAGGGAAAGTTAAACCCACATAGCCCATAGGTGCCTTTAGGACGGATCGAGCTACAAAGTTTAGGTTAAATATTTAAACTCTCATGTTCATGACCTTTACCCTATACCAGCATCCTTATATGTATATATGAATATTTGTGCTTATGGATTTGACTAATTTCGGACATGGCATTTAATTTTCACTATCCCTGAGTTATATGCCAGGCTTATCCCACTGCCCATCCTAAGATGCTTTATCATTTCATTATGTAGGGTCCAAAGACTTTTCTATTTCTTTTGTGCAATGTTAGGTAGTTGAGCATATCTATAGAGCTGTTGTGGAGTGGTGAACATTCATTTTTTTAAAGGAATGATCATTTAATTTTATTTTTTAAAATTGACTTAATACAGATGGATTTTTTTATTTGGTGATAGACGGGGGCATGTCCCAACTTTCTTGCTATTCTAGTTTTAGAGGCTATGATGGACAAGTGTGGGTTAATTGTTTTTTAGACTCTTAATTTTTGCTTGAGTTATCTATTCATCTTATATTTTTTTTCAATTGGCTTTCGCTTTATCTTTATGATTATTGTTCTTTTGAGGTTGCTCTAAGAGGGGTCCTCCTGTCCATGATGGGCTTGAGATACCTGTCACAACCAGGCCTAGGGTCAGGTCATGATAGCTAATGTAATTAGAAATTATAGAAAGTTAAAAAGGGGTCTTTTTATAATAGTAATAGTAATAGTAATAGTAACAATTTTGGGAAATAGGGTTGTTATCAATATTAGGCAATCACTAGGATTGTGTTCCCCCTAACTTTATAACTCCAATGACTACTTGTGCTTGTCAAACTATCTTGGTGCCTTGCATGAAAAATTTAACAGGTTATATAACTATCTCTCAACCTTGGACTGGGTTAATTTCACTTATCTCTTTTCATTCTAAGATTGTAACCTTTGTTTTATGATCTCAAATTAATTTTCTCCTCTCATTCTCAGGTTAATTAGATGAAGGTTCATAGCTTTAAATTTCTATTTTGATTTCCTTTCCCTAATATTTATCTCTCTCTTGTGAAAGTATCGAATATAGGTGAGTTCCTAACATTTGCAATCATTGTAAAAGAAATAAAAATGAAACAAATTCCAATACATGTAAGAACACCAATTAGAATGACTTTGCACTAAACTGACTTGTTAATTCATCAGGGTTCCCACAACCCTAGTAATGGAGTTTAGTTACTCATGGTTGTAAGAACAAACATAGATTATGTAGATGAAAGAATAATGATGAACGTATGAAGAGTAAGAATTAAAACTCAAAATCTCAAATTAATGGTAAACTCTAAGAACTAAGAACATTATTTCTAAGAACAATAATGTATCTCAGAAGACAACATAATGTAAAAAGTGTAGAATGAGCATAAACTGGTAAAGAAAGATCCAAGAGGTATTTGTAGATACAGAACAAACCCTATCCTAAATAGTATAGAAAACCAGAGTCGATATCAACTCAGGATTTATAGGTACAACCCACCAATCATGCCTTGGGTCATGGAAATCAAAGCAAAATCTTCAACTTTACAGAAAGTCCTACCTACGAGGCAACCTATGGGTCATAGGTTGTACCTATTCCTTGTAGGTACGATCGTGAGAATCAGACATTAATCAGCCATCTTAAATCTTTATAATTTCATCCTACATGGCTACCTATGGCTTGTAGGTACCACCCATGTCATAGGTAGACTCGTGAGTAGCCTTCTCACAAACTCCTCATCTCTTTCTTTACACTCTATTTTCCTACAAAATAAATATAAACTCATATCATATCTAACAAGAATAACTAAGTACTTTTACAATAACCTTGTTTTAAGCATCAAAATTACCATAATACCATATCATATCAAGGGGTGATACGACAACGGCCAGAAAATGGCAAGAAAGAACCCGTCGCACTAAACAGTTATTACAATACTTTAAAATCATACACCACATAGGTACTAACCTTGTAGTAGGGATCTGGTCCCTAATTTTGAAGAAAATTTCTTTTGTCTATCCTACTGTTTGTCCAGTCCAACCAATCCACTAAGGGTGTATACCTGCAGATTGTATGAGACTCAGTTAGACTTGGCCACAACTTATAACCTGGATACAAGCCTTCTAATTAAAGCAAATATAGGGGAAAATAAAAATAATAGTATAGAAATTTGTTTTATTTTGATTAGTGTTGTCACAGAGAAAAGGAATATATTCTGAGACTATGTCAATAACCTAAAGATATTTCTTTATCCACAAAAGTTGAGCATAACAAGAAGCAGCAACAACATACCCAACAGTGCATAAAGACACTGAGTTCTGCATTTTTCTTCCCCAAGATATTAGGCTTGATCTCGGGAAGTCATCCATTTCTAAAGGGCTTTTTCTGTCCATCAAATACCCTGTATAATCTGCATTTGCATAGATTGTTTGATCAAAGGAGTCACCTTAGGGGTAGTACAAAACTAGATCCCCAGTACTCTTTAGTACCTTAGGATTTTTTTAGCTAATTTCAAATATGATTTTTTAGGACAAGCCTTGAATCTTGCACACGTTCCAATACAAAACACAGTGTCAAGTATGTTGGTTGTCAAATATTAGAGCAATCCAATAATTTTTTTTTAGATTATTTTATTTACTTTTGGATGTGATTCATTAGTGTACAGCTTATAGCTGGTTTATATGAGGGTATCAATTGGTTTGGAATCACTCTTGTGGAATTTGTCCAGCAATTCTTTAATGTACTTTTCTTGGAAAATTGTGGTACCTAAAAGAGTCTGCATGATTTTTCATCCCATGAAGAATTTTAGCTATTTCTTCATGCTCATTTCAAATTCTCTTCCCATGAGCTTGGCAAAGTCTAAACACAAAGTATCTGAGGTTGCTCCAAAAATAATGTCATCCACATATACTTGAACTATCAATAGATTTTTCGCTCTTGATTTCAAATAGAGCTTGTTATATATTTTCCCTCTCTTTAAAACATTTTCAAGAAGAAATGAGAGTCTTTCACACCTGGCTCTTGGGGCTAGCTTCAAACCATATTGATCTTTATCAGGTTGCATGACATAGTTTAGTTGATCAACATCCACAAAACATGAGGCTTGGTTCATATGCACTACTTCTTTCAAATAACCATTTAAAAAGGCACCCTTGACAAACATTTGAAATAACTTGAACTTCATGTATGCATAAAAAAAATAAGAATACTGATTGCTTCAATTCTTGCTAAGGGGGAAAGGTCTTATCATAATCAATTCCTTACTCTTACTTGTACCCTTAAATTATTAATCTGGCTTTATTCCTTACGATGGCACCATGTTCATCTTTCTTTTTCTTATAGACCTACCTGGTCCCTATGATAGTTCTATCAACAGGTCTGGAGACCATGTGTCATACCTTACATCTTTGAAACTGACTCAATTCTTCTGGCATAGCAATGACCCAGTCAACATCCTTAAATTCCATTTTGACATTCTTTGCTTCAATGGTGGAAATGAAGGCTGAGAAGTCTAGTTGGATTCTCTGATGCTTAACTCAAGTTGGCTGGGTCCAGGTTCCTCATTTAGCTGATCATTGGGCTTCAAAGAGTATAATTTTGCATTATCATGATTAGTGGCTAGATGACCTAGTTCATCATTGACCTTGTTTTCATTATTTCCATCACTTTCACTATCCTGATTCTCATAATTTCCATCAAGTCATTAATTGCTTCTTACTCCATCATTTAGAAAGTGTCTCTAGATTTGAAAAAGCTCCTCCAATTCTCTATCATCCTTGTACCTCAAGTCTTCCATGTTTCCTGATTCTTAAAAAATAACATGGACACTTTCTTTTATACACAAGGTCCATTTGTTAAAAATATTGTAGTCCTTGCTTATTGATGAGTGCCCAACAAATACCCTTTTAACATAATTAGAATCAAGCTTTCTAAGATCATCTTTTCCATTGTTTAATACAAAGTACTTGCATTCAAAGGCCCTTAGGTACCCATCGTGGATTTTCTTTAATTCAGCAATTCATAAGGTGTTTCTTTAACATTGACCTGATAAGACCTTTTCTTACATAGTAGGCAGTTTTAACTACCTCAAAACAATAAGTTTTAGGGAGAACAAAGTCAATCAACATTGTTCTTATAATATCCACCAAAGTTCTATTCTTTCTCTCCATGACTCTATTTTTTTGGGAGTTTTAGGTGTTAAGAAGTTGTGGATAATTCCATGCTCTGCACAAACCTAGTCTATCTTAGAATCTTCAAACTCTTGTCCATTATAAAGATTAAACTATGAAAACTAGAAACTAATGCCAAAAACTAAAAAAATACGAAATTGAAATATGGAACGAAAAAGGATAAGAAGATAGACGATCAATATATATATAGATAGATAGATAGATAGATACAAAGAAGATAAGACAATTAAGAACTAAATTGTATATTAAACTCTAAAACTCTTAATTCATCTATCAACAAGCACTAATCTCTTATGTTGACCGCAAGGGAATCCAAACACTCTTACAACTACTGTTTCTAAACAATATTTAACAAAAGCTTTTCCAAGATCTTAATCACTCTCACAAGAATTTTCATACATTCACCATCAAAAACACAACTAATAAAATAAATACCAATCCTAATCTATTTATAGTCTAATGGTTAAGTTATTACAATGGGACAAAAAGCTACCCATTTACATTAGTGAAGCAAGAAAGACAACTCTAGAATCTTTAGGGCGGTTGTGGTGCACTTCAAGGGCATTTTTTGAGTAGATAAAACAATTTTGACTTGCTCATGATCTACAAGAGCATGTTCGGCACATTATCAAGGAATATTTGGCGCATGCCCCTTCTAGGGGCCTTTTAGTACCTTCTCACATTACCTCAACTCCTTCAAGGACCCTTGATAAAATGTAGGTACAATCACCATAACATAATACCTTTTTCATAACAATTAGATATATCCAATCGCCTATAGCACCATAAGTATCCCATCCTAAGATCTGGAGGCAATTTGGTTTATTTCATCGTCCCCTTCTTAAAAAGGATTCGACCTCAAATGCAAACTCTAGCAAAACCAAAGAAAGGACAAACAAATAGAATATCCTTATGACCTGAGGGTTAGGGTTAGCAAAAATAATCATAGAATTATTCCAAGGTTGCATACACATAAGAAATAACCAAGGATCTTTTTTGTTAAATAATAAAAGCTTATTGAAAATGGTATAAAGGAATTTGCAATTATAATTATCAAGTGATAAGGAAATCAAAAAGGTCATAATGTCATCAGTAAAGCAAGAAGGTAAGACTACCTTCATCATAGGAGCCACAAGATATAAATTCTTCATTATCTCTTTAAGAGATTGCAGCAAAAGTTGTATCACCAATAGTTCAAAAGTCCACAAGGGTTTTCCGGGTCAAAGATGATAATGACCCATAAAGCATTATTACCCAACAAAGTGGACAAACCAACAAGTTTTCTACCTCACAATAAAAATTTCCAAGACTAGCATGGATACCATCATAGGCAAATAGGCAAATAAAAAGGAATCAAGCATTAAAATTCATCCAAGGTGCTATTTTCTATAAGAATGCCATTTGTTTTGAAATATTTAGCACATAATACACAAAAGGATGGAGTCAATACATTTAAGAGAATTTCCCTTTGAAAAAACTCCCCAAAGGAAGTTATGTCATCAATGGAGTCATACTACAACGAAAAATGAGGACCTACTAGAAACTTTACCAAACCAAAATAATTGGTTCTTGTAATACCCCGAAAAATGTAAATCAATGTTATCTCCATATTTCAAGATTATGCATAGTACATCATGGTTCTTTAGTAGTTTTATGATCATTTTTTATATCAATTAAGGTCTTAAATACGTCCAAGCTATTAGGAGAATCAAAACATTCCTTACCAATTAAATTCTTGGAACGGATATTGGTATAGTCAAATTCAAACAAGAATATCTCTTGTTATACTATTTATTTTTAGGCCCATTACCCACCAACATATATATAATTGAATTATCTTTCAAATGATACCAATTTCACTCAAATCTGATATTGAAGCAAAAGGTTATACCCATTTTACTCAAGCATATTAGCCTGGCAACTAAGTGACGACATTAGCTGATGGCTTATCACATATCTGACGACTTATCAGCTAATGTCGTCAGCCTTAGGTAGAAAATCATAAATTCCCGTATCAAGTCACAACATGAGCTAACGGCTTATCTTATATGAGAAGACATCAACCCAATGTCATCAGCCGTAGAATTCAGCATTTTCTAAATGGTTTTAGAGGGGTATTTTTGTATTTTCCCTTCACCACAAAGCTCCATAAACACTGAATTCAGCCTCCATTTCAACAAAATATATTATTTTCTCTCAAATTCTCTTAATAATAATAAGAGGGGCTTCCAATTCAAGATCCAAATCTCAAGGATTATTCCATCAATCTTCCCAAAGCAAGTATAAAGGTATGTCATGTGTTGATTCATGGGTCCCTTTCACCCATGAAGCTTAAGAATCTCTTTTAAAAATACAAGGTTTGTGTATTTATGAACATTAATGATTTAAATTGAATTGAAATTCATGTTCATGATGTTGTGGGGGTTTTATTCATGTTTTAAATTACATTTCAAATGATTGACCCTAGTATATGAAGATTTTCTTAATAATCATGATAAACCCCCTTCAATTTACAAGTTGATTGGTGTATCCATGATTATTAGATGTGTTGATGATTGTATAACCAAAGCATGCCTCCCATGTGTTTGACTAAATGCCTATGTGAAGGAAAAGTGTCATACTAGTATAATAATATCAAATCTCCATTCATATACAAGTTTATGCATGTCAAGTGTTTGATGAAATGTCTTAGTCAATGAAGTATGGATTTATGTGTATCCATTGTGGTGCTTAAGAACTTGTACTTCATGAAATCTCCAACTTATTGTATTATGGATAGTGATGTTGGTCATGTATTCAACAAAGTCATGCTTTATCAGTTTCTTCCCGTCGAGTCCTAGGGGTACTTGTACCCGAAAATATAGTTGTGTGCCTAGAGTTAGTGTCATTTTTTCATGATATCCTCGATCAAGCCATGATCCATAGAACTCATTCAGTCATGTGACTCAGGAAATATCAGTAATACAGTAATCTTAGTACTATTTCATCAGTCAACAGAAACTTAATTAATTCAGTCCAGTTCAGTTTAGTAATCCATGTTCAGTGTCTATTCAGATGGGAGTAGGAATTAGCACCGAATGAACCCAAGGATATGAACACACACTGTTAGATGAGGGTGTGATACTTAGAAGTGATCCTTGTGTTCAAGAACTATACAGATAACATAGGTTGAGACATCAACACTATTAGATGAGGGTTGTTCAGGTGGATAAACACTGTCAGATTAGTGTCCCACCGTTCTTTTTTGGGGACACTGTCAGATAAGGGTCATCCACAGCTTGTCCTTACCAGTGGTACAGTATTGACACCCTTCATATTAGGGTTACAGATTGGACCCCAACACAGTTATATTGTATTATTTAGGGCATGTCGGTTAGATGACTACTTCCCATAGTTTTAGTTACAGATCAAGACTGTCAAATACAGTCATTCAGTCTCAGTAATAGAACTTAAATAGTTCTATAGAATTCAAGACTATTAGATGTAGTCACCTTAGAATAGAATAAAACTCAGCTAATTCCATCAAAAACTATACTGTCAGATACAGCCGCTCAGTATTAGTTATTTCAGTTATATGGTTATCAGTATCTCATGTTATCAGTACTCAAATTCAGTAATCATGTTATCATGAACTCAGTTATAGTTATTATGTATTCACGTATGTATTCTCACATTCATGTTGTTTAGTTAGTTAGTATAGTTCATGCATATGAACCCTTTGTATTCAATCTACCTCACATGCATACTAGTATATTCAATCATACTAACGCATTTGTGCTATGGTGTTTTATACCATAGGTTTAGAAGCACGAGCTCTAGAGCATTAGTAGCATTCCAGTACTCAGCAATCAGAGTCAGCAGTGAGTCCTCATCCTTTGAGGACATGAGCATTATCTTATCATTTCAGTACTTAGTTTATTTTAGTAGTTGGAGTTAGTTGGGGACATGTCCCATCAACTCCTTATTCAGATAGTTAGAGGCTTTTCAGACTGTTATGTTCAGTCAGTTTATTAGTTTTTTTTGGGTATTTCATACCTCACACAGATGGTATATTTTATTAGATATTGTGCCTCTGTTTTGAACCTTACGGCCTTATAGCCTTTATTTTTGCATTTACATAGTATATTATGCAATGTTCAGGTATAGATATTAGTCATTGGTTATCTTGTGGTCCTTTGGGGTCATGAGCACTGTGTAGCATTCTGAGTACCAGATTTGGGGTGTTACAAACTTGGTATCAGAGCCTAAGGTTCAATAGTGTCCTAGGAAGTCTGAAATTTGCATCTAGTAGAGTCTTGTATATGGGTGTGTTGGCGCCACATTTATATGTAGGAGGCTATAAGATATATTAAGAATAATTTCCCTTCTTTCAGTATTCATGACATACTAGTAAGTATAATCTCAAGCTAATCTCTCAGTATAATCCATTTCTCTCTTTCTTCTACAGAACATACCTTCTAAAAAAAGAAATGGGAACAGCCAGCCCCTCAGCCCAAAAATTCTTTGGGCGAACATATTTCTCATGCAGAGTTCAGATCTGCATTCACTACTTTTTCTCAGTTAGTTACTTCTAGAATGAACAGCCAGTGGTCATTCCGGCCAACCCAGTGGGCCATTTAGCTGCAGCCAGGATTCAGTACTTTACCTGAATGAATCCTCCATCCTTTCTTGGGTCTAAGTCAGATGAGGACCCTCAAGAATTCATCGATCAAGTTTAGAAGGTTACAGACATCATGGGGGTTACTCCTAGTAAGAGTGCTAAGTTAGTTGCATATCAGTTGCAGGATATTGTCCACACTTGGTACAGGCAGTGGAAGCCAAAAAGGTTAGTTGATACAGGACCTATAGAGCAGGTGAATTTTATTACTGCATTCTTAGAGAGGTTCTTTCCCCTAGAGCTGAGAGAAGCTAAGGTGTTAGAATTTATCAGCCTCAGGTAGGGTAACATGACAGTGAAGGAGTATTCTCTTAAGTTTACTCAATTAGCCAGATATTCCCCTCATGTAGTTGTAGACAGTAGGGCTAAGATGAGTAAGTTTGTTTTTGGGGTAAATGATAGTATGGTCAACAAGTATAGGTATGTGTTGTTGAATAGTGACATAACTTTAGCCAGACTTATGACTCATGCTCAAAAAATAAAGAAGAAAAAGATTAAGATGAGGGAGATGCAGAATAAGAGAGCAAGGACAGGTAGTTTCAACTTTACTCAGCCAAAATTAGAAGGAGAAAATAGTTCTTAGTTTTATCCTAAGTAATCAGTTCCAGCTCCTTTTTTGGCTAGTTCTCCAGCTACTTAGTCTAGGGATGGTAATAGAGATAAGGCGCCAGGATCTATGCCTCAGGGAAGTGATAGGAATGCCCGAACTAATCCTCTTTGTCAGACTTATGGTAAGAACCACAAGGGTGTTTGCAGAGCTGGCAGTGATGTCTATTCTAGATGTAGCAAGCCAGGCCACAAAGTCAGAGATTGTCCCTAGTCAAGTTATCAGGGTCAGCATAATTATTTCTCAGCTCAGCCCGGTCACCCAAATCAGTAGGGTGCCAGTTCCAGTACTACTAATGGGTAAGGCCCAAATAGACTTTATGCTCTCCAGTCCTGATAGGATCACGAAAATTATCCTGATGTGGTTACTAGTATGTTATAGATTTTTGACTTGTATGTTTTTGCTTTGCTAGATCCAGGTGTATCCTTGTCTTTTGTTACTCCTTATATAGAAGGCGATTTCAAAATCAGTATAGAAATTCTAGCAGAGTCCTTTTCAGTGTCTACCCTAGTGGATAAGACTATTATAGCTATACAGGAACTATTTGGTTATGATATTTTATAAAGTCACTTCAGCAGACTTAGTCGAATTGGAGATGACTAATTTTGATGTCATTCTTAGTATGGATTGGCTTCACTCTTGCTGTACCATGGTCGACTGCAGAAATAGAATAGTCAAGTTTTAGTTTTTGAATGAACCCATCCTAGAGTGAAGGGGTAGTACTTCAATGTTCAGAGGTCATCTTGTTTCCTACCTTCAGGCAATGAAAATAATGTCTAAAAGATGTGTCTATCATCTTGTTTCCTTTAGAAAAGGAAATAGACTTTAGCATTGATCTTCTTTTAGATACTCAGCCTATATCTATTCTGCCAGACAGAATGACACCAGCAGAACTCTGAGAATTAAAAGAGCAGTTGAAGTATCTATTAGATAAGGGGTTCATCAGGCCCAGTGTGTCCCCGTAGGGAGCACTAGTCTTATTCATATGCAAGAAAGATGGTTTTCTCAGAATGTGCATTGATTACCATCAGCTTAATAAAGTCACGGTTAAGAACAAGTATCCACTTTCCCATATTGACTACTTGTTTGACCAACTTCAAGTTGCCAGCTATTTATCTAAGATAGACCTCAGATTAGGCTATCATTAGCTCAGAGTCAGGGAATGTGACATTCCAAAAATAGCTTTACAAACTCGGTATGGTCACTTTGACTTCCTAGTCATATCCTTTGGTCTTACTAATGCCCCAATAGCTTTCATGGACTTGATGAAGTAGGTGTTCAAGAAATACTTGGACATGTTTGTCATAGTCTTCATAGATGATATTCTAGTCTATTCCCACATTGAGCGTGATCATACAGACCATCTCAGAATTGTACTTCAGACTCTTAGAGAACATCAGTTGTTTGCCAAAATTAGTAAGTGTGAGTTTTGTCTAAGGTCAGTAGCATTCCTTGGTCATATCATTTTTGGTGATAGCATTAGGGTTGATCCTCAAAGACAAAAGCGGTAAGAAATTGGCCTTGCCCTGTATCTCCATCAGATATCAGGAGTTTTTTGGGTTTTACTGGCTATTACAAATAGTTTGTTGAGGGATTTTCTTCTATTGTATCCCCTATGTCTATATTGACTCAGAAGAAGGTCAAGTTTTAGTTGTTAGATCCTTTCGAGAGGAGTTTTCAGGAGCTAAAGACTCGACTCACCTCAGCTCCAGGCCTAGCTCTTCCAGATAGTTCAGATGGGTTCGTAGTATATTGTGATGCATCCAGATTAGGTTTGGGTTATGTCCTCATGCAACATGGTAAGGTCATAGCCTACGCCTTCAGACAGCTTAAAATCCATGAGAAGTATTATTTGACTCATGATCTTGAGTTAGCAGCCGTAGTATTTACCTCCACCAGAGAGGGTGGTTAGAGATCTTGAAAGATTATGACATGAGTGTCCTTTATTATCCACCGCAACTTGCAAGAGATCTATTGGTGGAGTGGGATGAAAAGAGATGTTGCAGTGTTTATGGCTAAGTGCTCTACATATTAGCTGGTTAAGATAGAGCATTTGAAGCCTAGTGGTTCTATGCAAGAGTTCATTATTCCTACTTGGAAATGGGAAGAAGTGAACATGGTCTTTGTGATGGGTTTTCCACATACTCTCCGTCAACATGATTTAGATTTGGTCATTGTAGACAGGATGACCAAATCAGCTTATTTCCTTCCAGTTCATTTCTTTTATTCAGTTGAGGACTACGCCAAACTCTATAACAGGGAGTTGGTCAGATTACACGGTGTTCTGTTGTCTATTATTTCATATAGAGGTACCCAGTTCACCTCTCACTTCTAGAAAGTGTTCCAAAAGGGTCTTGGTACCCATATTCATGTAAGGCCTTTCATCCTCAGATAGATGGTCAAGAAGAAATGACCATTTAGACCTTGGAGGATATGCTAAAGGTGTGTGAAATTGATTTCAAGGGAATTTAGGATGACCACTTTCCTTTGATTGAGTTTGTATACAACAACAGCTATCACTCTAGTATTCAGATGGCTCTTTTCAAAGCTCTCTATGATAGGAGATGCAGATCTCCAGTTTTTTGTTCAAAGTTAGTGAGGCCTCATTCATAGGGCCTAACTTAGTATTCGATGCCTTAGAAAAAGTTTAGTTGATTAGAGAGATACTTTGGGCTGCTCAGAGCCAATAAAAGTCTTATGTAAACGTACACAGAAAGGATCTCGAGTTTAAAATTAGTGACTTTGTCTATCTAAAGATCTCTCCCATGAAGAGATTGAAGAGATTCAGCAAGAAAGGAAATCTTAGTCCCAGACATGTCGTCCCTTCAAAATTCTCAGTCTCTTCGGAAGAGTAGCTTATGAGCTTGCATTGCCTTCAAATCTAGCCTCAGTTCACGGGGCCTTCCATGTCTCTTTGCTCAAGAAGTGCATAGGTGATCCAGCAGATGTAGTCCCTATTTTGAGCATAGATGTTCAGAATAGTATGTCTTACGAAGAAATTCTAGTCGAAATCCTTGACTACAAAGTTCGTAGACTAAGGAACAAAGAAGTCCCTCTAGTCAAAGTTCTTTGGTGGAATCAATCCGTTGAGGGAGTACTTGGGAAGCAAAAGCAGACATGCAAACCAAGTACCCTCACCTCTTCTCCACAAACTCAGACTCAGCTTAAGGTAATAATTTTCCTTTATTTTATTTAGTTTCATGTTCAGATTTCCATTATAAACTTGGTACCAAGTACCATCACATATTCAGTCATGCATTCATGTGTCAGCTCTGTCATGTGTTCATGCATCAAATATGCATGTTCAATATGATAAAACCAGCTTATTAGTCATAACAGTCATGAAATCATGCTTCAGTTGTGCATGTCCAGTTTGTACTTTTAGTTAGCATTTATCTTAGTCTAATCAGTCTTATTCGAGGACGAATGTTCCTAAGGGGGAGATATTGTAATACCCCAAAAAATGCAAATCACTATTAGCTCTATATTTCAAGCTTACGCATAGTACATCATGGTTATTTGGTAGTTTCATGATCAAGTTTAATGTCAATTAAGGTCTCAAATATGTCCTAGCTATTAGGCAAATCAAAACATTCCTTACCGACTGAATTCTCGGGAAGGATATTGGTATAGTTAACTTCAAACGATCATATCTCTTGTTATACTATTATTTTTTTAGCTCATGACCCACCAACAGATATATAATTGAATTAGATTTCCAATGATACAAATTTTACCCAAATCTAATATCAGAGTAAAACGTTACACCCATTTTACTCCAGCATGTTAGCTTGGCAACTAAGTGACGACATTAGATGACAGCTTATCGCATATCTTATGACTTATCAGCTAATGTGAATTAGGCTTAGGTAGAAATTCATAAATTCCAGCATCAAGTGACGAGATGAGCTGATGGCTTATCATATATATGATGACATCAGCCCAATGTTGTAAGTCGTAGAATTCAACATTTTCCAAACGGTTTTGGAGGGGTATTTTGGTACTTTCCCTTCACCCCAAAGCTCCATAAACATTAAATTCATCCTCCATTTCACCAAAATACATTCTTTTCTCTCGAATTCTCTCAAGAACAAGAAGAGCGGTTTCCAATTCAAAATCCAAATCTCAAGGATTCTTCCATCAATATTCCCAAATCGAGTATCAAGGTATGTCATGTGTTGATTCTTGGGTCCCTTTCACTCATGAAGCTCAAAAATCTCTTTTCAAAATACAAGATTTGTGTATTTATGAACGTTCATGATTTAAATAGAATTGAAATTCATGTTCATGATGTTGTGGGATTTTAATTCATGTTTTAAATTACATATTCCAATTATTGACCCTAGTATATGAAGATTTGTTTAATAATCATGATAAACCCCCTTAAATTTACAAGTTGATTGATGTATCCATGATTTTTAGATGTGTTGATGATGGTATAACCAAAGCGTGCTCCCCATGTGTTTGACTAAATGCGTATGTGAAGGAAAAGTGTCATACTAGTATAATAATATGAAATTTCCATTCATGTACAAGTTTATGCACATCAAGTGTTCGATGAAATGTCTTAGTCAATGAAGTATGGATATATGTGTAGCCATTGTGGTGCTTTAGAACTTGTACTTCATAAAATCTCCAACTTATTATATTATGGATTGTAATGTTGGTCATGTATTCAAGAAAGTCATGCTTTGTCATTTCTTCCCATTTAGTCGTGGGGGTACTTGTACCTGAAAAAAATAGTTATGTGCCTAGAGTTAGTGTCATATTTTCATGATATCCTCAGTCAAGCCTTTATCCATAGAATTCACTCAGTTATGTGACTCGGGAAAGCTCAGTAATATAGTAATCTCAGTACTATTTCGTCAGTCAATGAAAACTCATTTAATTCAGTCTAGTTTAGTTTAGTAAACCATGTTCAGTGTCTATTCAGATGTGAGTAGGAATTAGCACCGATTAAACCCAAGTATGGGAATACACACTGTCAGATGAGGGTGTGATTCTTAGAAGTCATCCTTGCGTTCTAGAGCTATGTATCCAGCATAGGTTGAGACATTAACACTTTCAGATGAGGGTTATTGAGGTGGATAAACACTGTCAGATGAGGGTCCTACTATTCTCTGTTGGGGACACTGTCAGATGAGGGTCACTCACATCTTATCCTTACCAGTGGCGCGGTATTGATACCCTTTCAATGGGGTTACAGATTTGACCCCAACATAGCTATATTGTGTTATTTGGGGCATGTCGATTAGATGACTACTTCCCATAGTTTCAGTTACTGATTAGGACTATTAGATATAGTTATTCAGTCTCAGTAATAGAACTCAGATAGTTCTACAAAATTTAGGATTGTCAGATGTAGTCACCTCATAACAGAATAGAACTTAGTTCTATCAGAAACTAGACTATCTGATATAGTCGCTTTGTATTAGTTATTTCAGTTATATGGTTATCAGTATCTAATGTTATCAGTACTCAGATTCTGTAATCATGTTATCATGAACATAGTTATAGTTATTATGTATTCACACATATATTCTCACATTTTTGTTGTTCAGTTAGTTAGTATAGTTCATGCATGTGAACCCTTTGCATTCAGCCTACCTCACATGCATACCAGTACATTTAATCATACTGACGCATTTGCGCTGTGGTGTTTATACCATAGGTTCAGAAGCATGAGCTCCAGAGCATCAGTAGCATTCTAGTACTTAGCAGTAAGTCCTCATCCTTCAAGGCTATGAGCATTATCTTATCATTTCAGTACTTAGTTTATTTAGTAGTTGGAGTTAGTTGGGGACATATCCCATCAACTTCTTATTCAGATAGTTAGAGGCTTTTCAAACTATCATGTTCAGTCAATTTGTTAGTTTTTTTTGGGCATTTCATACCCCCACACAGATTTTATATTTTATTAGATATTGTGTCTCAGTTTTGAACTTTATTGCCTTACAACCTTTATTTCCGCATTTACCCAGTATATTGTGCAGTGTTTAGGTATATATATCAGTCATGGGTTAGCTTGTAGTCCTTCGGGATCATGATCATCGTGTAATGTTCTCGGTACCAGATTCAGGGCGTTACAGTTCTTCAAAGGAGTTGGGTTCCCTCTAGTTATAGTAGTAGACATGCTCCTAATAGTCCCATAAGAGACTTTAAATTGCCTAACCCTATGAAGGTTGTAAGAAGTCTTTAATATCCATGGACTCTTACACAAATCAATAATCAACTTAGCATCCATAATTTATGGTCCACACAACTTAAGAACAAGTGTGTTAAACAAGGATGCAAGTATGGAAGCAATACCCCGAAGAAGTAATGACACATTAGCCCTAGTGTCCTTAAGAATAATCCTCAAGAATAAAACTACCTTTTAAAAAGGGGTTACCAATTGCAAAGAATTCACAAAGAAGGGTATCACATAAATGGAGTTCATCCAAAGTATTTTCAAGAGGAAACTCTCTCCTTGACCTACAATTACTGAAACTTTGGTTAAGAATGTAAATACTCAAGAGCAAAAAGTTTGGAATATAGAAATCACCATATTCCAATAGATCACCAGGTTCAAATTAGAGACATGTACAAGAATATAGGTCAAGGTAAGACTCACCTTTCCTAAAGGTACCATTTTCATAATTAGAATTACCCTCTATATGATCATGGACAATTTTATAAGCAAAGAGAGGGTAGATAAAGGTATCACTTAAATTAAATTTAACTAAGAGGTCCTCGTACATATACTCACTACTATATTCAAGATCATCACCGTGAGTATTATCATAAAGAGAGTCACAAAAAGTAGAAGATGAAGCAATTTCCAAACAATGGACACTTTCTCTTTCAAAGGAAGAATCCTCAAACGGACATATATCACTACTAACCTCAAAGGAATCACGACTCAAGTTATCATAAGACTCAAGCAATTCATCATCATATTAATAAAACAATGGTAGGGTTTCAATTAAAGGACCACAACAAAAATCATTTTCATAATAATAACTAATTGAGCTTCTCAAACATTTAAGTAAGTCAAAGTTATCATTACCTAATTAATCATTATTTTCCAAAAGAGTGTTTTTATCTTCCAAGAATAGATTTCCATTCTTTGGAGAAATGTCATCACACCATAACGATTTGTTAAACAGAGCATAGACCTCAAGAATGACTACATCATCAGCATGATCCATACCAATAGGTAATTATCAACTTCAAACATGATATTTTACTTAAACAGAGAAGGATCAATCCATGACAAAGAATTGGAACATTTAAGTTCACTCTCAAATGGACAACTATCTTGTTTCAATGAAGTTTCAAACATATAATCATTTCTATAAGCAAGACAAATAATACGATCTTCATCAAGGTGTATACTCAAAGGGTCACTCTTATGTAATTGACCACCATTTTTGACATCATCACTCACTTCAGGTTTATCAAGAATACCACAAACATGCTTAAGTAGTTGACTATATTTATTAGCAAGTTGATCATTACACACACATTCACTAGTGATTGGCAACTCACAAGCTAACATAGACTCACCTTGGTTTTTACAGGGGTCAACTAGTCTGTGACTACTCTCATCACTTAGCAATAAGTCCTTATTCAAGTTACAAGGGCTAACACTAGGTGGACACAAATCAATCTCACCGGAATAATCAATTCGGTCAACTATAGGATCAACTAGTGCTTGTGAACCTATACCAAGAACTTTATCATCATGCAACCAATAAATAGAAATATTATCACAAAGAGAAGACTTATGCATATCCTCTATAGGCAAACCACCAACTACACTCACTTGGCTACTAGCCACATTATGACATTTTAAGTTTAGAGGAGCGTAAAAGATAACATTGTTACCTTGTAGCTCATAAGAAGTATGGTCTTTACCTTGGTCCTCAACATGGGAGCTCATTTGATCCTTTCGGGAACTCTCATCATAAGGGAGTTTTCAAGTCTTATCCACTGAGTCTTGTCTTTATCACTCTCCCCAATGTTGGAATTCTTAGCCAAGAACATCATTAGATTATCAAGCATTTTTTCATAAGGAAGTCTTCTTTGTCCCTATGTTGGAAGTTTATGTTCCTGAACCTGCGCAAAATAAGTCTTCATACTAGTTAAAATGCTAGTATCATGCATAATGGGTAACAAGGGATTTGTGTTGACAAGCCCCACAATTAAGTGTTACTTGCCCACACCTTTGAATAAACCACTTGGCTCATCATTCTTGGTCAACTCTTCTTATTTTTTAAAAATATCTTTCTTTCCTTGTTAAGGGATAGTTCCCTTTCCCTCTTCTCAACTTTCTTTTTCTTTATTACTTCCCGGAATCCTCATATTCCCCACTAACTAGCTCATCATTCCCTTCTAAGATCTCCATGGTTGGCTTATGGGTTAGGGCATCTTGAATTTGCTTCATGGAGTCTACAGATTCCTCCAAGCTTGTTATTTTACATTCCATGGATGTTATATGACCTTCTATGGAAGTTAGATTGCCTTCTATGGAAATTATATGACCTTCTATACTTCCTAATTTTTGGTTAGATTTTTACTCCCTTTCCATACAGCTTCCAATATGTATTTTCCCATGTGATTTTAAGTATCTTGTTTCATATTCATTGTACCTAGAATTAAACATTCAGCAAAGACAACAATAATGTTATCATTAGCAAAATAAAAGCCCACAGTCACTTGTGTTTATACACCTTTGATCGTCTTACAATTGGATAGGCTAATGTTGAAAATTGTTTATACTTCGGTAGTTTATAAGGTATCGATATCTACTTATGGTTGGACTAGATTTTGTTTGAAAGACTCAAAGGAAATATGTATGTACTTGATTCAAGAATCTAGGATGAATTAAAACTAGAAAAGCTCAAAAGAAATAGGATGAAGAATGAAAATTGACTCAAGCACTAATCAACAAACTTAGTAGATGAATTACTAGTTGAGTAGTTTAAGAATCAAAGAAGGAGTTCAATAATCAAGAATTAAATCTAGAAATAAGTTGAAATTTTTAATCTAATCACTTTTTCTTATCCTAAACTCATTCAAAAAATTATTTTGCTCAAATGTTTCAACAAAATTTTTATATTTTGCAATCCACTTCAAATTTCATCAAACCCAAGATTCCAACAATGCTAGGAGGCTCAATATATCTCTGATTTAGGTTAAATTTGATCCTTAGACTCCTATATTGTTAGGGAAAAAAATCTAAACCTAGAAACTCACGAAAACACTAAAATCAAAGATTCAAAATTTGACCTAATTCTAAAAATGTGAGTAGTAAAAAAAATTTGAGATTTTTTATTATTCAAGATAAATAAACCCATGATTGACCTAGTAGGAACAAAATCAAACTCGGTTCTGATACCAAATAATAACAATACAACTATGAAAACAAGAAACTAATTCCAAGAATTAAAAAAATACTAAATTAGTATATAGAAAGAAGAAGGATAAAAAAATAGATGATAAAGATAGACAGATAGATACAAAGAAGATAAGAGAAGTTAAAAGTAAAAAGTATATTAAACTCTAAACCCCCTAATTCATCTATCAACAAGCACCAATCCCTTACGTTAACCGCAAGGGAATTGAAACGCCCTTACAACCACCATTTCTAAACAAAATTCAACAAAGGCTTTTTCAAGCTCTCAGTCGCTCTATCAAGAGTTTTCATACATTCATCACCAAAAATAAAACTAATAAAATAAAAAACTATCCTAATCTATTTATAGTCTAAGGGTTAACTTATAACAATGGGCCAAAAAGTGACCTAATTACATTAATGAAATAAGGCATCCTGCTCTAGCATCTTTCGGGCAGATATGGTGCACTTCAAGGGCATGTCTAGAGCGGGTGAAACTATTTTGACCTACTCTTCATCCACTAGAGCAGACCGGGTGTACCTCCAAGCCAAATTGGGCGCATGTCCTTTTCAAAGGGAGTTTTATCCCCTTCTCGCATTCCATACAGTTCTCCAAAGACCCTTGATCAAATGTAGGCACAATCACCATCACATGACACCCTTTTGATGACAATAATTTATATTTAAGCATATCTACACCATAAGTATCCTATCCTAACACTTGGAGATAATTTAGATTATCAACAAAACCAGTCCATCATTGAATTTTGAAACTATGTTCCATGATCTGACCTAATCCCAACAACCTTGGAGCCACATCTTACTTGAATTTTCTTAATAAGAGTTAGAATGATTCAAAAAAATTTCCTTGGACCTTTAAAATATGGTCCAAGTGGATCTTGAAAAGTCATAAATAATTATCAGTATGTACCTCTTTCACCTTTTACTCTGAACCTTGACAGGTCTAAATAAATCCGTATGTAATAATTTAAGAGGTATGTGGTTTTGACAAGCTTCTTTTATTTGAATGTGGTACCTGTTGTTTTTATCTAACACAGGCATCATAGACCTTCTCTTCTTCAAATTTGATTTTGGGAGTACCATGAACCAGGTCCCTAGCAACAAAGTTTGTTTAGCAATAGTGAACTCACATGTCCTAGTATTTGATAAGTCTCAATTTGATGACTTATTAGCACCTTTTTAGCTTAACTTATCATGTTTCTACATTGATTTGGTGTTAATATCATGTATAATACTCATTTGTGCAGGTAAAGGTTGAAAATAAAGATGAGAAAGTCATTAAAGTCAATAGGAGGTCAAATATGAAAAAAATCCATAAAGATCATAAGGACATATCGGGAGGCCACCCGCACAAATAAGTGGCCAAATGGCCAAAACAGTCCCACCTGAGCCCAGGGTGCGCCCAATCTACTCTAGATCTGCTCAAGTAGATCAAGAGTGAGGTGATATTTTTGTAATATTTGGAAAACTTGAAATTGGGGTCAAAGGGGGGTTTTCATCTTATTTCCACCATTATTGAGCATTATTATACTACTTTTGATAACACATTAGAGTGATCTAAAGTGAAGAATAATTAATTTATATAGAAGAATTATTGAAACTAAGGCTTGTATTTTTCATTCTCTTTATTTTCTATGGATCAATTTAATGGAAATTTTTGTGTATCTCTACTCTATCTTTCTATGTGTAACTAATTCTTTTTCTTAGTGTTATGCTTGAATGGGTAGTGATTAGTTCATGTGTTTTGATTATTGGTCCAAATTTAGCTTGAAGTCATGGGTAGGTGTAACACCCGAGGTGTTGGTCTTTAAAAATCTCTAAGAATTGAGCTTAATACCCTGACTACAACTCTTGTTACAAGTTGTAAGGTGTCTTAACGGGTCTTAGGACCCCATACTTAAGATGTCCAGTGTATTATCCTAAGTTTCTGATATGACTAAGACTATCATATTACGAGTCATAGGAAAACTGAATGACTCATATGGTCCCTTTCATAAGGTAACCAGTAAGATGCCCAAGGTGTTCTATCTTGAGTATGACTAGGACGTAATGAGTTGAATGGACTCTTTATGAGTCAGATGGTCTTTTCGCAACCAGACCAGTGTTGATAGCCCTAGAAACTATTCATCCTACTACTAAGTGCTACGAGTTGTAGGGTGACCCTATGAGTAGTAAGGTCACACGTAGCGACTAGGTGGGATATTTTTCAGTCTTTACTAAGGGTATTTTGGACATTTACTATTTCCCTAAATAAAAGGCAAGACCTTAAAACATCATTGATGCCCTATTCTCTCCTATAATATAATTAAAAACCACTCTTTTCTCTCTCAAATCCTCTCAAGAGAGAACATAAGATTTCTAAGAGGTTGGTTAGTTAGAGCTTCCAAGGGCTAATTCTTTCCATGATTCTTGGTATTTTAGGCATGTGACTCTACCCTTAAATTTATTTATGCAAACCATGAGATTATATGATTATTCATGTGGTTTTGAATGAGGATTTTGATATGGTTTGAGGATTATGGCATTGTTGATTCTTAAATAGATTTCCCATGATTTTTATTGCATTGTTCATCTTTTATTAATGAATTTGAACTTGTGGGGTGCATGGGAATGGTGAATAAACTAAGGGTTCATGGTTTTCCCTAATTTGTTGATTTTTTCTTGATATATGGTTTTGGAAACTATGTTCCCTCAACCCAAATTATGAAATTCATATTGAATATGGTTTTGTCACATGGTTTAACTTGCTCACATAAAATAATGTGTTAGCGTAAAACATTAATAAGCCATGGATTGCTTTTATTGAACATTGAGGTATGTGGATTCCCCGTATGAATAAACAGTTGAACCTAATGGATCATGAATTTCCCCGTATGATAAATATAGCATATGGCATGGTAATAAACATGAAAGTGGAGTTGGTATGATGATTCCAATAGGATGCCTTAATGCATAATTGGTCCAATAAATGGAAATATGTGCTAAATATTTTAATTGGGCTTAAAAGAGGGTTGTCTAGCTGGGCCAGGAAAGTGGAGGCCCTGAGGGACCAAAACTGGAAACTGTGATTGCAGAGGTCTAAATGATCGGGAGGTTTGAGTCCCCTATGCTATATAAAGTGGTGCTTAAGTCACCTTTGATCTACGATAGAAGGTTTGATTCCCCCATAAGGCATATACACGAATGATTATCCTCTAGTTCATACGGCTATATGCACTAAGGACCTTGCAGCTGGGAAAGAGCTGGGCCATATAGCCTATGGGTGACTTAGTAGGTTTTAAATTTCACACTAATCCCTACACCCTACCCAGGCATGTTATATATATATTTAAATAAGGTTATGTGCAATGGATTTTGACTAATTTTTAAATATTGATATTGGCATTATTTTGTTCCCTTATCCATAAGTTGCATGATAGTGTTCAACCCACTAATTGTCTCCAAATATTGTATCCCCAAGTGATGTAGGGCCCAAAGACAAGTCTATTTTTCTTGTGTAGTGTTAGGTGGATTGGCTCAGTTTATCGAACATTTGCGGTGATGTGGTGAGCTTCCATTCTCCAGAACACTTGATCATTCCATCTAATTTACTTCCATAAATTAGAATTGAAGACCTTGCACTTACATTGTCATTGTCATTATCAAGGTCGGGGGCATGTCCCAACTTAGATTATTTTTCTCTTGATTAGAGGCTATATGGATATTACTATGATTTAGGTTTTTGTATATTAAAACTCTTAGATGTCTTTAAGATTATTACTTTTGTATATTGTATATGTTTGTAATTTAGCTATTGCTAGATGTGTTATGTTCTATTTGTCTAGGCAAAGGGGGTGGTCTCCAATCCTCGGTGTACTTGAGATACCCGTCACGGCTAGGCCTTGGTTTGGTTCGTAACAACGTTTGTATCAGATCCTAGGTTCATGGTCAATTGGCTAACCACAAAGCAGTGTCAAGTAGAGTCTCTTTTATAAGTGTGTAGCACACATAACTTATAAGGAAGAGGCTACAAGGCATTTGTAATATTTCTCTTTCTTGTTATTTTATTTTCTAGCTATAGGGCCTTTCAGATCATGCCTCTAAGATGATCTGGTACTTATTAAAACTCTTCAGTCCCATCTAGAGGCAATATGGATGAAACTCGTCCTACCCCTATGGTATAGATACAGTCTATTATCGCTACTTCTTATTGACCTCGTGGAGTTCCACCAATCCGTACCAGTCCTCCTTTGGCTGATGATGATTATATCCCACCACCCTAAGGCGAGATTTCTAATAATGAGTTTCATTGTTCTATTCATCTGTTGACCCAGTTAGTGACATCTCAGTCATGCCAATTGGGTTCTATTGGATGTACTATGATTTCTTTTGAGGCCAATAGAGTTGGCTAGTTTATGAGGTTGAATCCTCTTATTTTCACTGGTTGTAAGGTTACGGAATATCCTTAAGGATTCATAAATAAAATGGAAAAGATATTTTTAGTGATGCATGCTACTAATGTAGAGGGTGTGGAGTTCTTCACTTATCAGTTAAAAGATGTGGCATATTAGTGGTATGAGGAGTGGGATCAGTCTTGGGGTGATGATGCTGAGTCAACTTTGTGGCATAGTTTTTAGGGTCCCTTTCTTGATCATTTGTTTCATCAGGAATTGAAGGAAATAAAGGCCGAGGAGTTCATGAATCCAAAACAAGCAGAAGGATGGTGCAATAATATTCCTTGATAATTCACCGGTTTTCCCTCTATGCTCCTGAGTTAGGGTCTAGAATAAGGGCTAGAATAAGGAAATTTTCTTTTGGATTTTTGAGAGTAAGGTTGCATTATTGAATAAAGATATGGATATCTCTCGACTTGAGGTTTATATGAAAAAAGTTAAGGAGGAGAAGAATAAGCAAGCAGAAATAGGGGAGAGAAAGTGCAAGAAATTTTGGTATTCAAATCAAGATAAAGGCCAGCAGGATAGTGGTAGAGATGGTTGAAAATAGTCTAAGAAGAAGAATTAGAAGAGTCCTGATGGCTAGTGCTCTTGATTAAAATTCATCCAAAGATTGTTATTTTTAGATTAGTGTTGGTCCTAAGGCACCAGTTGCCCAATCTCAGCCTAGTGGGCCCCACTCAGCTCCATTATATCCTCCTTGCAGATTCAGTGGTCAGTTGCACCATGGTTAGTGTGACAATGGGAGGAATTGGTATTTTAGTTGTGGTTAGATTGGCCATATTCATCGGGATTTCCCTTCTAAGATTGCTACTGGGGCTAACAAGGTTCCTGTTGCTACATCATCAACTCTTATACCAAAAGGTATTGCTTCGACTACCGACACTAGCTGAAATCGTCTGTATGCTCTTGTCACCCATCAGGTATGTGAGGTTACTCCTGATGTTTTCATTGGTATGTTACTACTCATTTCCCATAATGTGTATTGTCTTCTTGATTCGGGTTCTGCTCTTTCTTAAGTGACCCTTTATGTGGATATTCATCTTGGTTTTGGTCTGTAGTATATTTTGGATCTTTTTTTATTTTTTTCTTGATGGCTGATCTATGGTTGCTAGAAGAGTCTATACGGGTTGTATGGTATATATCTATTATAGAGAGACATTGGTAGACTTGATAGAGTTGGATGTGGTTGATTTTGACGTGATTTTAAGGATGGATTAGTTACACTCATGCTATGCTTCTAAAGACTATCGATCCCGTAAGGTCATTTTCAAATTTCCTAATGATCCAATTATTGAGTGAGAAGGGAGTTCCCTTGTGCTTAAGGAATGGTTCATTTCATATCTTAGAGCTTAAAAATTGATTCTAAGGAGTGTCTTTATCATTTGGTCTAGGTTAAACATTTTAACTCAAAGGGTCCATTGTTGCAATCCATCCCTATGGTTAATGAATTTCCTAAGGTTTTCTATGATGATCTTCCTGGTATTTCTCTCGATAGAGAAATTGATTTTAGGATTGACCTTTTTTTTTATACCCATTCCATCTTTATCCCTTTCTATAGAATGGCTCTAACTCAGTTAAAAGAACTCAAGGATAGTTGAAATATCTTTTCGACAAGGGTTTTTTCTGCCTTAGTATTTCTCTATAGGGTACATCAATACTATTCATACGTATGAAGAACGGGTCCCTTCGAATATGTATAGATTACTGCCAGTTAAAGAAGGTGATGATAAAGAATAAGTATCCTACTTCTAGGATTGATAACCTATTTGATCAGCTTCAGGGTGCTAAGTACTTTTCTAAGATTAATCTTTGGTTAGGTTATCATCAATTGAAGATTAGGGAGGTGGATATCCCTAAGATTGTTTTCCAAACTTGGTACGCTCATTTTGAGTTTTTGGTGATATCCTTTGGTTTGACTAATTTACCAGTGGAAATTATGGATCTTATAAACCGGGTATTCTATCAGTTCTTGGATTTATTTATTATAGTATTTATAGATTATATTTTTATGTATTTGAATAGCGAGGTGGATCATGTTACAGACCCTTAAGGATCAGTATTTGTACGCAAAATTTTCTAAGTGTGAGTTTTGGTTGAACGATGTTACTTTTATGGGTCATGTTATTTCTAGTAAAGGGGCTATGGTGGATCCACAGAAATTTAGGGTAGTTAAAAAGTGGTCTAGACCTATAACTCTAATCGATATTTGGAGATTCTTGGGCTTAGCCAGTTATAATAGGAGGTTTGTGGAAAGTCTCTCATCTATTGCTACTCTATTGACTAAATTAACCCAGAAGAAGGTAAAGTTTCTGTGGTCCGATTCATGTGAGGGATGTTTTAAGAAGTTGACAGTGAAGTTGACTTTGCTCTTATTTTGAACCTACCTGATGGTACTGATGGCTTTAGGGTTTATTATTATGCATCTAGTGTGAGATTAGGTTGTGTTTTAATGCAACATAGTAAGGTTGTGGCCTGTGCTTCTAGGCAGTTAAAGGTCCATGAAAAGAATTATCCAACTCACGATTTGGAGTTGTTGGCTATGGTGTTTTATTTGATGATTTGGCACTACTATTTGTACGAAGTTCATTTTAACATTTGTTCTAATCATAGGACCTTCAGTATGTGATCACCCAGAAGAAGTTGAAACTCCGGCAAAGGAGAAAGCTGAGTTACTCATGGGTGATGTCATGAGTCTCCATTATCATCCAGGTAAAATTAATGTGGTTATTGATGATTTTAGCAGGTTATCCATGGTGAGCTTATCTTGCGTTGATGAAAAAATATGAGGTTTGGTGAAGGATATTCACCTTTTGGCAAACATGGGGTGCATCTATTGGACTCAGAGGATGTAGGCATGATTCTGCAATAGGTGGTGAAGTCATCCCTTGGTACTGGGGTGAAAGAGAAATAATCTTTAGATCTTATCTTGATACGAAGCAAAGATGATATGGGTCAGCAAAAAGTGAGTTATGGTTTTTTATATTGGTGGTGATGGTATCTCAAGGTACTAAGATAGGTTGTGTTTTCCTGATGTTGATGGGCTGAGAAAGATGATCTTGGCTAAGGCTCATGAGTTAAGGTATATGGTTCATCCCAGTTTAACGAGGATGTAACGTCACTTCAAAAAATCTATTGGTGGAATAACATGAAATGAAATGTGGCCAATTTTGTAGCCAGGTGCATGGTGTGTCATTAAATTAAGGTGGAGAACTTGAGGCCTGGCGGATTGTCTCAAGATATTGAGTTGTCTATATGGAAATAGAAAGTGAGTAATATCGATTTTTTCAACAGTCGTCCACGATCTCAGAACCTATTCGATTCAATTTGGGTCATCGTGGATAGGGTGACTAAGTCCATACATTTCTTTCCTATGAGGACTAATTTCTCAGCTAAGGATTATGCAAAATTATTCATTCAAGAAACTTTCAAGTTGTATAGTGTACGTATTTCCATTATATCTAATTTTGGTATGCAATTCACGTCTCACTTCTGGCGATCTTTACATAGAGGTTTGATGACTAAGGTAAGCCTTAGCATAATTTTTCATCCTCAATTGGATGGTCAAGAAGAGTGGATAATTTAGACATTGGAATATATGCTTTGACACTGTGTGATTACATTTGGTAGTAGTTTGGTTGATCATTTGCCTCTCATTTTGTTCATATATAATTACAGTTATCACTCTTATATTGGAATGGCTTCGTTCGAAGCATTGTATGGTAGGAGATGTTGTTCTCCTATTAGGTGGTTTGGAGTTGGAGAGATGGGGTTGTTTTGTCCTGACTTGGTTTATCAAGCTATTGAAAAGGTGAAGGTAATTCAGGATAGGTTTAAGACCACCTAAAGTCGCCAAAAGTCCTATACATATGTAAGCCGAAGGGAGTTGGAGTTTGATGTTGGAGATTGGATATTCTTAAAGATGTATCACATGAATAAAGTAATGCAGTTTGCACAGAAGGTAAAGCTCAGTCCCTGTTATGTGGGTCTGTATTTGGTTTCGAAGGGAGTGGATAATGTTTTCTATGAATTGGATTTTCATACTAGTTTGGGTTCTATTCATCCAGTCTTCCATGTCTCGATGTTGAAGATAGGCGATCCTTCCTTGGTGATTCCATTGGAAAGTGTTGGTATTTTTGATTCCTTTTCTAATGAGGAAGTCCTGATTGAGATTATGGATAAGAAAGTTTGGCATTTGAGGACTAAAGATTTGGATTTGGCAAAGGTTCTATGGCGGAACCAAAGCTTAAGGAAGCTACTTGGGGAGCCGAAGAGGACGTGAAGTCTAAATATCTATTCTTGTTCCCCGTTCCAAAAAATCATGCTTAAGGTATGTGTCATTCTTAACATCTTTGTAATCTGACTTTCTTAAATAAAATTGTGATTTCCTTGACGTCTTTGTCTTTTTGCCTTTGTTAAAAGTAAGTATGGGCGTGTTTATGTGTTATATCATGCCAAAGGATGCCTTGACCCATCATTCGAGGATAAGTGATCCTAAGGGGGGAAGAATATAACACCCAGGTATTGGTCTCTAAAAATCTCTGAGAATTGAACTTACTGCCCTAACTACGACTCTCCTTACAAATCATAAGGTGTCTTGATAGATCATAGTACCCCAGACATAAGATTTCCAGTTTATTATCCCAAGTTTCTAATGTGACTACAACTAGCATATTACGAGTTGTAAGGACACTGTACGACTCATATGGTGTCATGCCTCAAATCCTATTGGGGCAGAATGGCACCCGTAACCGAGGAGGCCCGGGAGAACCAGTCATAACCTTATACTTCCCATACATACCTCTATGACAACCCAAAATTTGGACAGCGTCATGTCGCATATAAAGGGAAATAATCACCAATATAAGCTCGAGCATACATATATATGTATGTACAATACTTGGTCGTTGGAGCCATTACGTCTATTAACAAAACACCACCTTGACTGTACATTAGGTCTACAAAGCCTCTAGATAATACACAGAGTTTAACTAAGGTCGGGACACACACCGCCATATAACTAACTTCTATACAATACCAAAAGTGAATGGATATGACACGGAAAGCCCCAAAGCAAGCAGGAGCTCACCAAAAGCAGCTAGATATCCTGGCTCCTACTTGTACGGTGTATAAGCTGAGGTACCTGTGCCTGCAGCATGAAATGCAAGTCTCCCATGGGGGTCGTCAGTACGAAATATATATTGAGTATGTAAAGCTGTAGATAATCACATATGATATAAGAGCTCAATAAAAATCAGAAACAAGTGAATAAATCGTAATGGAGTGGACCGCACTTACTAAAACTTGTGACAACCTATACATTGTATTTATTCAATCACTTTACCTTCGTCCTTATCATCTTTGTAATCATTACTGTACTATACTGTGACCATTAGGCTGCCACAAGTACATATCAACTGGGATCGACCCATGATAGGCTTATGCCCCTAGGATACCTCCCATAAACACATAAATAGGGATCAACCCATGAAGTAGGAACTTATTGGTATATCAATGAAACATTTTGGAGTCATTAATAGCACATGGATCTTGTTTGAGTAACCGGATACCTTCTGACATTCATTAGTGCAATAAACATGTAAGATTTTGAAGACAAGTTAGTATTGGAATGTCATGACATCTTGTAGGGTGGAAACAAGTTCATTGGTAATGTAGGACATCATACAAAACCATTATGGATCACATGTTATTGAATAACTTTGGAAACATTCTTAATAGAACAATTGTTCACTTTCATGCCAAAGATATGGTATAGAGTATGCTTTACATACCTGACTGTCAACCTTCGATA